>NC_079164.1:102437637-102700137 GCF_947568905.1 Ostrea edulis
CTGATGATGACATGTGCTTCTGTTTATGTACGTCTGACGTCTGTAAAACAGTGGCAACATATACATTTTCTTTGATTATTGATTAAATCAAACTTTATTAATTGAAAATTAATACATTTTTTTTTTCTACTTTGGGTCCATGATAATGCGAGTATGAAGTTACCTTAAACAAATTTAACTAAAGATCTAAAAATTTAAGCTTAATTGGAATAACGAAACTTAATCTCGGACGCCCTCTGTCAGGTTACTGCTGTGCATGAGTTGTAACCCTCCATGGATCGGGTTCCATGTCTGCTCAGCCAACGAACCAAGCTACAATAGAATATCAGGGGGGATTTAATGTAAGACTAAATCTGAATGCATGAACATCTGATATAAATCTTGGACTATTCTCCTACCATTACTCTATACTTTTAACTATATATCTCTGAACAGAAGTCTCGAATGGTGATTAAAACGTTTTACACGAGTAATGAAAATGTGCTAAGAATAAGAACTTATAGGTAGTTATTTGATTTTTATTTTGTGGTCTAATCATATAGTACACGTGTTCCACATAGTGATACTGTTACAAGTACATAGCCTAGAATACCTAAATTGTTTAACATGAGGACATCATTGATAAAACTTATACTTGTATAATAGTAAATACAAAATTAGTAATAATTGATGCGGCTAGTCTTCATTCGCAGAATAATCAGCCAAATACACACATTTCACAGTTGTCCGATCGGTCTATATAGCCTCGACTAAAATTAACTTCAATAGATCAAATCGCTATACACAATGCACGTGTGTTGGCCCGACTAAGCTTCTTTTCCATGACGGTGCGCGGGAAAATTTGTGTTCTCAGCAGTTTCTGTAAAGTCATCTGGTAAAATCTAAAATGCTTTGATATATTATTTTAAAATTAAACATTTCTTATAACCTTTATTTATATGGAAGATAATAGATATGGCGCTAGCACTCTAATCTTTTTTAAAAGATAATTTTGTAAACAACTACAAGACAACGTGAAAGCGTGTGCGGACTTTGAGCAAAGGGGAGTTAAATTTTATGTTTGTTTTTTTTGTTTTTTTTTTAATATATTATTCATTTATTTCCCAGATTCTACTCTATAACAATTTTAAAATAACTAACTAATATAATAGGGCAGCTGCCAGGGATGGGGCCCTGACTAAGCTCCCTCAATATATAACAAAGTTTTTACTAAAGTACCACGCAGGGTACATATTAACTAATTTAGATGTACATTCATTGAATACATGAATTTCATTGCATGTCAGAGTAATATTGTCATAGTTGACATTTAGATATATAGGTTATACAGTATTCATATTGTATGATGATCAATGTAACAATGCCATAATGTTAAATATAATAAAGCTAGGGATTTTCTTAAAACATAATACCACTCATGCTGCCTCAGGGTCCACACACACACAAACTAGAGTCCAGAGATGACCCTAGGGCAGCCTAGCCGGGAGACCATTTTCTCTCAGTAGAGGTGGATTTATATCATACGTAAAACTACATTTACATAATTAAATACATGTTGTACGTGAACATATCGATTACAAATAAATACAGACATATGAATAGTAAGAAATATATGTATATTAATTAAAAGTATGTTACAATACTGATAATGTCTCACACATTGATTTAATTTTATTAAAGTTTATCCGAAATTCCTAATATAATGTCTATATAATTCGAGTTATGAGTGTTACATTTCTTAAGTACTTTATGATATGTTAGCAATTCATATTTTATATGTTGTTTAACTCTTTCTTGTGTTTCATTTTTGCTCTTGAGTCTACATAACATTTTGAATTTGTATATACGATAAGCAATGAAAGAAATTAAAATATTAAGAACTGATATTTTGTCATTTGTTTCCTGATAGAAGCCAATAACAATATGTTTCCAGCTAATTTCAAATTTTAATGAGGAACTTATCAAATTCCAAATATCTTTGACATTTGAACAATCAAATATTAAATGTTTACAATTTTCTGTTTCATTTGGACATGAGTTGCATTTACTGCTTATATCTTGGCAGCATTTACTTAAGAATAAATTATTGCTGAGCAAGTTGTTCAGAAGTTTATAGTTGAACTCTGCAACCTTTTTATCAAAAATATTTGCAATTTTATGTCTATATATTTTTACCCATGATGATTTACACTGAATATGAAATTCTCTTTCATAGAATGACTGATAAATAGGTGTACGTGATTTTTTACTGCATAAAATTTTGTAAAAAAATTTTGAAATACCTTTGCTTAAGTTTAATAGTTTGTTACCGTACTGAAAGCGAGGGATTATTGAAGAGTTTGTGATAAATGGAACAATTGAAAGATCATATTTGTTTATAAATTCTCTAAAGACTGAATATAAAATCTTATATTGGCAAATCCAATTACTTTTGTATTTTAAATTATCAAGAAACCATTTAACAGGTTTTAGACCACTTGAGTCACATATATCTTTGACATAGAGCAGATTACTTTTAATCCAATCAGGGAAATATAGTGTCTTACCTTTATATGTGAATAATTTATTATTCCATATTGGTTGTTGTAAGAATTCTGTAGCTGATAAATGCATTTGTCTCTGTTTACATTTATTGTAACATATAAAAATTTGTTGATAGAAAATTGGAAAGTTTTTGATTAAGCCATAATTTTTCAAATCTGTTTCATTGGTAATTAGAATATATTTAAAGTAAATATTATTTTTCAGACATAAGGATTCTACATATGACTTTAATTTTCCCTTTGAATTTAGTAATTTTTCAACCCAAGATGCTTTTATTGACATTAATTTTGACTCAACGTCTATCACACCAATACCTCCTTCATTAATGCTACGTATTAAAGTATTTCGTTTTATACGATCTGTTTTATTCCATAGGAACTTAAATATAAGTCTATTTATTGTTTTTATTTCTTCATTGCATGGTAAAGAGAGAACAGAGATTCTATATAAAATCTTAGATAGAGCTAACGTGTTGATCACGCAAGTTTTTCCAAAAAGAGTGAGGTTTCTTGTTTTCCAAGCCTCAAAAAGTTTTTCCATGTCTTTTATACAATTCAAAATATTATTTTTATAACAAAGTGTTTTATCATGACCGATGTAGATTCCTAAAGTTTTTACACAAGAGGAATTTATATTTATTCCACAAATATTATCCGTATAATTATGTTTTAGGTTTCCCATTAAGATACTTTCCGATTTGGATGTGTTAAGAATCATTCCCGAAACGGAACTAAATTTATTTATGATATCTAGAGCATTATTCATTGAGACTTCATCTTTTAAAGGGAGTGTACAGTCATCTGCATGTTGGACAATTCTAATTTCATTATCTTTGTCATTATCAACCATGTTAATACCATTGATGCTATTGCTTTTTCTAATCTGAATTGCAAGAATTTCAGTAACAAACAAAAATATTATAGCAGAAATGGGACACCCCTGACGGATGCCCCGGGACATTTTACAGGTTTTTGATATCCACCCATTATTTTTCATTCTGAATAAAGGCTCTGTATATAAAATGTTCAGCCACTTTAAGAAATTAATACCGAAATTAAAGGATTTAAGTGCTTTAAACATAAAATTCCATTCCACTGAATCAAAAGCTTTTTGAAAATCAAGAAATAATAATATTCCGTCCTCATTACAATTTTCACAATATTCAAAGATATCAGCTATTATTCTTGCGTTTAATCCTATAAATCTACCTTTAATATATGCAGACTGGTCATTTGATATTAAATTATTAATTACTTTTTGTAATCGTCTTGCAAAAGTAAATGCGATGATTTTGTAGTCAGTGTTAGTCAAACTAATTGGTCTGTAATTTTCTAGCAAATTTTTATCTCCTTTTTTGTATATAATGGATAAAACTGACAATCTCTGAGAAAGTGGTAATTTATTATCATCAAAAGATTTTTGAATGGTAGAAAAGAAATGTTTTTTAAGTTTAGGCCAAAACATTTTATAAAACTCACTTGGTAGTCCATCAAGACCAGGGCTTTTATTATTTTTCATTGCAGAAAGTGCATCTGAAAACTCTTGTAATGTTGGGAATAGTTCAAGTATTTGTCTATCATTTTCATTCAGGATATTTTCAACACTTACATTGGAAAAATATTCTTCTATCTTATTTTCTTCAATATCGTAAGATTTATAAAGATTTTCATAAAAAACACTCATTTTGCGTAATATTTCATCGTTATCAGTAGTTAAAGTATCATCTTCATTTCTTAGCTGTTTAATAGTATTGCATGTTTGCCTTTGATTCTCCAATCTTAAAAAGTATGAAGTATTTTTTTCACCCTTTTCTACCCAATTTGCCCTTGATCTTATTTGCGCTCCCTTTGATTTCTCATTTATGAGGTTTGATAAAGATTCCTCTAAGAAACGTTTTCTGTTCATATCAATTTCACTAGAGTGTAATATTTCAATTTCATTTAGTTCATTTTCAGCTTCTTTAATTTTTAGATTATATGATTTTCTGATTCGTTTAGAAAAGTTTATACAAAATGTTTTAATTGAGGTTTTTAATTTTTCCCAATGTGTATGTGAGTCATCATCACTATCTTGAAAGTTTTCCAAAAATGAGTTCATCGAATTTATAAATTCTTTATTTTCAAGTAGAGATGTATTAAATTTCCAATACCCTGGCCCACGTATGTTACCTGATATATCTAATGTAAGTTTTAAACACATGTGATCAGACATTCTAATACCATTTGAGTGAGAGCCTGGAACTCTCCTCACAGTTACATTATTTGGTATAAAACATAGGTTAGAAGATATGAAAATGTAGTCGATTCTAGAGGTTGGTATATTGTCACCATTGCACCATGTAAAACCTTCTTTATTATACAGTGATCTCCATACATCACTTAATTCAAAACTATTAATAAACTGTTTGAGTGTATATAAACTCTTATCTGCACTATTTTCATTGTCTAACTCACAATTAAAATCCCCTCCTATGACAAAATTTTCTTTGTTAATTGTATATTGATAACACCATGTTGAAATTCTTTTTAAAAAAGCATTTCTTTCTTTTATCTGATTTGGTGCATAAATATTAACAAAAGTGAAAACATTTTCTTCAAATTTTAGATTAACAAGAAGTCTCCTACCATCATTCGATCTATGTACATTTAAAATTTCAACAGGTAATTGTTTTCTAAATAGTATTGATACTCCTCTGCTATATTGAGAATCTGAAAAACTATGAATACTTTTTCCATGCCATCTTGAGTTGTAAATATGTTCATTTTTTTCTATGAAATGTGTCTCTTGAATAAAGATTATATCAGCGTTTATATCATTTAACCATGTAAATAGTTTAACCCTTTTTTCATAAGTGTTTAAACCTCTGCAGTTAATTGAACGAATTGACAAATTTTTCATTTCTAGTATGTCAGATACAAAGAGAGATAACTCTTACATCCAGTTACGATTTTTTACCACGCTGAGAAGCCGGGGCACTTGGTGTTTGGGTGCTTAGATTACGGCCGATCTTTCTGTTCTTGATTAGGTCCATGAATATTTTGCCGAGAGTGTTTTTCCCTGGCCATTTCCTCTGTGTGGTGTGTAGAGTGCCTGCTTTGTCCAAGCCTGACCCCCAATAGTCATCATACACGGCTTCGACGATGGTGCTCTGCTTTCCGATTTTTAATAGTTGTTCTTTAAGTTCACTGCATTGATTGATTTTTTTTTCAATGATTTCACGCATCACCACATCTTTTGTGTCTTCCCACTGGTCTGTCGTGGTCACTTGTTTTCCGATCCGTTTTGCCACAAGTGGGGTGGCAGCTTCTCTAATGCTCGTAGCTCGCAGCATGTCTCCAGACCTTATAGCCTTCGCATATTGAAATGCGTGTTCGGAAGTAGGGTGATTGAATCCAAAAATATCTATCTCACACTCATAAAAATTAGATAGAGGGTCATCTTTTCCGCCAAAAGTAATCACATCCTTCTGTCGGTTTTCATGATGTCTACAATCCTCGGACCCCGGCTTGTGTCCAGATTCATGACAAACTTTACAGCAGGATTCGTATTCGCATTGATGCCTCATATGGTCGTCTCCCCAGCAGTTGGTACAACGCAAATTTCTCTCTCGTTTTGGTTGGCCATGATGAAATATAGAGCACTTTAATCCAGCACAAAAACTTGATTTTGGTAGGAATTTGCCATCAGGGAAGGGTCGCATGTATGCGAAGCGGTTTCCGTTGAGTATGTCCGTCATTTTCCTAGTGGACGGATTTCGTATTTTCTCATACTTGATTTCTGACGTGAGCTTAGCGCCTAGTTTGGTTAACATGTCAGTAACACATTTGTCATCAACAGATAAAGGGACTCATCTGATTGTCACTCGGAGTATATCCTCGTCGGGCTTCTCGGTACCCGCAGAAAACGGATTATTTTCAAACACATTGATCGTTCTCTGTTGAAGTTCAAATCCCTCTGCCACTAACACCTGTCTGCTTTCTCTAGAATTTAGATATATGCGCCAAAGGTCGCGATCAAGTTGGATGCATTTTATATCATTCACTTTCTTCTGAACTGCCGTAAGCAAGTCAAAGTCTGTTATTCTTGAAGTTTTGTTGCTTTGAAAGTCACTGTTACGCAGATAAACCGGTTTTATCATTTGTTGATTTGTCATTGTGGATATGTTAGAATTTCCTGAGCAGTTTTCACCAGTTTTCACCGAAGGTATCGGCACAAAGAAAATGCACAAAAAAACTCCAAATTAAAATAAGGAGAAATCCAAATGTCATCAGAAATTATTAAATTGCACAATATATATACACTATGAACATTTGCGACCAAAAACTGGCATTAAATCCAGGAAAAAATTGTCAAAAAGACGGAGCGTCACAAAAAGCGTGTTGCCTTTTCGCTCGTCACGTGATTATGAATGTTAAATTTTATGTTTAACATGAAATCACCATTCAGTACGACTATATACCGTAACTATCATGCCGTTTGTACTAATATTTTTCTCGCGTGTTTGCGCACAACCACCATAAAAGTCACTCCTTTATAAATATGCACTAGACAATCATCATTTTCTCCTTACATTCAGTAGCCCAGTACTCCTATAATACCGGTATATAATGTGTCAAATCTGTCAATTCGTATTATTTTTCATAAATCATTATACTGACAAAACTTTGGTCTAGTTTTTAACATCAAACAAAATACTGTTTAATACGACAGATGTACCTTTAAAGCAAGTTATGTTATTGAAAAAAAAAAACGATGTCGATCTGCCATTCAAATTAATGCGTTACAAACAAAAATCAAAGTATCATTATCATATTACAAATTTAAATAAAGACACACAACGTTTATAATGCGAAACAAAAAGTTACTTGACTTATTCCTCTTAGCTCCTGAGGGGGCATAGGGCCTCCACAATAGTTTTCCATCTGTCTCGGTCATGTGCAGATTGTTTGGTTTCTCCCCATGACATCTGGATCCACCTGAGCTCTGTGTTTAAAGTCCTTCGCCATGTTGTTGCTGGAACCCCCCCCCCCGTTTCTCTTTCCCTGTGGATTCCATTCTAATGCATGTCTTGTGATGTTATTCTGTGGTCGTCTGAGGATATGACCAATCCAACGCCATTTTCTTCTTTTGATGGTATCTATTATTGGAGTTTGGCTTGTTCTTCTCCATAATTCCTGGTTTGATATTTTCTCACGCCATCTAATTTTCAATATCTGTCTGAAGCACTTGGAGGTCATGCTCTGTTGTTCTTTTTATTTTTTATTTTTTTATTATTTTTTTTTTAGTTTGTTTCCATGTCTCAGATCCGTAAAGAAGAACAGATTTTACATTGGTTTCGAATATTCTGATTTTCGTTTTTGAGGCTGATGTTATTGCTCTTCCAGATTGGTCTCAAGGTAACAAAGGCATGTCTTGCCTTCCCAAATCACCAGAGGGGGCACGTTACTTAAAAGTACACTACAATATGAACTAAACCGGGATAAATTTCCAGGCCACTACATACGGGTCTTCCGGATATCACATCAAATAAAGAACCATCACTGCTACTGCCTTAAACGCTGTAAAGGCGCTTCCCCTTCACCAGCTTTGATATTTCACATGAGTATTCCATGTGACAAGACCTTTCCGTGGGTACCAACATTTATGACCCCGTGACCTTGACCTTGGAGCTTGACCTACTTTTTGAAAACTTTAACCTTGCAAATAACTTTTGAACAGTAAGTGATAGAGCTTTGATGTTTCACATGAGTATTCCTTGTGACAAGACCTTTATGTGGGTACCAACATTTTTGACACGGTGACCTTGATCTTGGAATTTGACCTACGTTTTGAAAACTTTGACCTTGCTAATAACTTTTGAACAGTAAGAGATAGAGCTTTGATATTTCACATGATTATTCCTTGTGACAAGACCTTTCCATTGGTATTGAACCTTTTGACCTTGACATTTGACCTACATTTAATTTTTTTTTTACATTGGTCATAACTTCTAAATGGTATATATTAGAGCTTTCATATTGTACATGAGCATTTCCTTTGACAAGATCTTTCTACTGGTACCAAGATAATTGCCCTTAATTGTGACTTTGGCCATCTTCGGAATTGGCCATTATCGGGGGCATTTGCGTTTCACAAACACATCTTGGTTTTTTTTTTTATTATACTATTACTTGTGTGGATATTTACTTCAATATTCTGTCGTTTTATAGTTCCAAGATGCTACCACGACCACTTGTGCTTACTTGTCTATTCATCCTATCGTCAGTATTCTTACATGAATGTAAGTACATGTTCTTTTGAGGGGGAGACGAGGCAATCTGAAGTTTTTAAACTATGTGAACGAACATCTACTTTGGTCATAAATTATATTTTTCGTAAATTCATCGCTAAATTTGTTTGTTCCCCTCTTCAATTATTATTTGTGTATAGTTGTAGAAAGTTCCTCGACCACGACCGATAGTTCTCTCACGACTTCAGACGATGATTTAACGACCGAAACTACCACGATAGCAAGTACCACAGCTGCTAATTCGGACGCCACCAGTACCACGGCTGCTAATTCGGACGCCACCACGGACGACTCAACAGTCGGGGATACAACCACCATGGACTCAACTTCTTCAAATGACGTCACCTCAACACAGGGGAATACATTAGTTACCGAGGATACGGGAAATTCAAATGGTATGAATTTGAAGCCTTATGACCTTACATCGACTGAGTATGTCTTCATGAATTCACATATCTGATTATCTTAACTCAAAAAATATGTTTCTGCTCCGTTTTATTTTCATGAGCACCACTTGCAATTTTCATGGCAGTATTCATTTCTCTGCAAAATTAACGTATACTCTCGAATAAATGATATGCATATACCAAAAAATCGTGTCTATTTCATTATAGAATTTAGAATTGATATCTACTATTTTTCTTTTCAGATAATGGCGGGCACACGTATCATGCGAATATTTTCCTTTTAAGTTTGATACTTTTGATCAGTAGGCTTTTGATGGAATTCCAATGACGTTATCATTAGTTGTTGAAATGCAGAAAATAAATATGACCGTTACTCCGGTAATGAGAATTCATCTGCAGGATCTTATCAATGTAAATCTTGTTTCATTAATTGTAATTTAAACAAAAATCTATATTTATTTACTGTTTCTCTTTTGACCTGACATGTACAAGTTTATTTGTGTTATGTATTTATCTTTTTACGTGATGTTGCTTCAGAGAAAGAAACCTGTCTGAATAAAATCAATGATTTATTTTCGAACACGGAAAGCCAGACGTTTGACAATTCTTATCACAATACATTTTTATTCGCCTGTCTTTTGACAGGCCGTAGTATGGAATAGGCTTGCTCGTCCGTCTTTAAGGAGGACGGAATTGGTCATATATTTTAGATATAAAACTACACAATTTGATAAGTACATTAGGGTCTGAAGTTGACATTAACTCTGAAAATTTGAAAAAGTTAGGTTTGTGACAATATTTTCTGCACAGATACTTTCTTCTATAACATTAAAAAAAACTTACATTCAAGGATAAAATGGTATTCGTCAGCTATCTGACCCGTATTACAGATATGGCAAGTTCTTTCGTCTTTAGGAGTGCCACACCATCTTCCAGTCTCTACTGGGAGTTGTTGATTTGAAGTTCTAAATTTAATAAATATTGTTCCAAGTTTTTTAGGTAAAGTATTAAGTATTTTTCAAACCCAAATTCACTTTTGAAAATGCCATACGTTTCACCCTTAGATGACTCCCGTATATCACTTTGCCATTTCTGTATATACTGATCTTTAAGACGTCGTTCAACAGTAATTTTTAACCAGTTTGTATTAAAAAATGCTTGTTCATTCCATATATTGGAGTGTCCACAAAGATCAAGAATATTTTTAATGCAAGATGACCAAGGATTCTTATAACTTTCTCTACAGAATAGATCATGTACATACTTATACAAACTACACACAATCTTACTATCTGGATTTAAAAATAACCTTCCCCAGTAAGAAATCATTCTTGTATACACTGTTGCATATAAAGGAAAGCGGCCAGTTTCTCCATAGACCATATAATTTGGAGTACTACTTTTTAAGTTGAAAATATATTTTAAAAATTTTAAGTGCATACGCTCAATAATGTCAAGATTTTCGAACCCCCAAATCTCACAACCACACAAAAGTACAGGTGCAACAACTTTATCGAACAAATCAAGTTTACATTCAACTGATAGATTATATTGTCTAATTTTTCGTATAACCCCATACATGGCTTTTTGGGCTTGCTCACATAAATGTGGGGTTTTTTCCCCCTTGTTAAACGATCCTGATCTGGAAAAAATTATACCCAAATATTTGAATTCTTTCACAATTTCAATAACTTTGTTATTAAAGTAAAATGCATTATTTGGAGGTCGACCTTTGGAAAAAACCATAATTTTTGTCTTATCGACGTTGACATGTAATTTCCACTGAATACAATATGAATGAAACTCATTAAGACCATGTTGTAATCCCACTGCAGACTCTGATATAATCACTGTATCATCGGCAGAGAATAAAATAAAAAGTTTTAAATAAAGTAGACGTTGGTTTTCGTCAGTGTTTGGTATACTTGAATTAATAGAGAGTCCAAGCACGTTTTTACTAGAAAGAAATTCTTCTAAGTCATTGATATAAAGCGAGAACAAAAGAGGAGGTAAATTTTCACCCTGACGAACCCCAATCTTACAGATAAAAAATTCAGACGACTGGTCATTAATGGATATCATAGACTTAACGCCATCATACATGTTTTTTATATGTGTAAAACATTTGCCATCAATACCGTTTTTTAACAATTTATACCACAACCCATTTCTCCAAACAGTGTCAAATGCCTGTTTAAAATCGATAAAAGCAAAATAAAGTTTCTTTTTGTTAAACATTACCATATTGGTTAGAAAATGCAATGTTAATATATTGTCAAAAGTGGAATACCCTTTCATAAAACCTGTTTGACTTTCACTAATAAGATTATAATTGTCTACACACAATTCCAAACGTTTTCATAAAATAGAAGTGAAAAGCTTACCAAGACAACTTAACAGTGTTATTGGACGGTAGTTTTCAGGTTTCGTTGGGTCGCCTTTGTTTTTGAAAATCGGTTTTACAATGCCTATTAGCCATTCGTCGGGTATAATCCCATTATCAAAAATCAAATTAAATAATTTTGTATATACGGGCAAAAATATAGACAGAGATGATCAAATATGTTCATTCAATACATTGTCAAAGCCTGCTGCCTTATCATTTTTCAATTGTTTAGCCGCAGCTAAAATCTCCTCCTCACTGATTTTGACATTCAAGAAATCATCACAATCATGTTTGTCGACAGAAGAACTAAATAAATGTACATCTTCAGTATGACTATCAGAACATTCATTCATAGTCTTCAAAAAATCATACATTGAGTTGATATCAACAGCACATTTATCTGTACTTTTTGAATCATTTAATACTTTCCAATAATCTCTAGAGTTTGTAGAGCACAAGAATTTTAACTTTTGAGCTATGTCTTTCCTATACTTTTTAATATGTGTATCCATCACTTGCTTATATTTCTTGCTTTCTAATTTAAGATTCGCCTTATTTTTCTAAAGAGGCATTTTTATTGTGCAGTCTTTTCGCCAGATGAAAATTCTTCCTTGCGGTTCTACTCTCTCTATTGAACCATGGTTTGTCACGCTTGTTTTCAAAACTATTATTCTGACAACGTATACCAAAAGTAGATTTAGCTGTACTTAGAAGTACATCACATAATTTATCAAGTATAAAGTTTACTGTATTTTTACAAACATTACCTATTTCCATGTTGGTTAAAATATCTAGTTCGTTTTCTATGTCCTTGATCTTTGAAACATCAACGTTCCTGGGAAAATTATTTGCTTGGTCCAGTGACCACAGTTTTACACATGACTGCGTTTCAACAATACCCTTATGTAACGGGGTTGTAGTGTAATTGATAAGACGAACTGGTATTTTCTATTGGTTTATTCTGGCATGTTTACTTATTATTATTATTTGGATTCTGCAAAACATCATATAAATAGAAATTAAGTACATGTATATCAATCAGTACATGGACAGAAAATCATAATATCTATTTACCTTTTAGACTAATTTACATAAAAATATAGACACATGCATTACTAGACAAACGGTAACGCTAGAGTTATTCCCCTTTACACAATACCATTCAAATACTATAGTTTGAACTTATTTACATCAAAATTGGTACCGTATAAGTTATACATTATGACCCCTGGGTCGAGTCCTCTGCTGGTGGACTGTTAGTCCCCGAGGGTCTCTACAGCCCAGTAGCTAAGTACTTCGTTACTAGCTTGAAAATACGGATGTATATTTTATTGCTGTTATAAAATTTAGAAATTCATTTCAAAATTAAGGATTATCTCCCTCATGCATAGCTCTTATCCTTGGACGAATTTGGCTCCACTTGTTTGGCACGCTGTTTTTGGCTATATTTAGATCTAAAACTTCATAGTTATTTCGGATTTCAAACATTTCGGTTGAGCATCACTGAAGAGACATTATTTGTCGAAATGCGCATCTGGTGCATCAAAATTGGTACCGTATAAGTTATACATTACATATCTGGAAATAACTTTTATCATTTATATCAATTCTTAATATAAATACAAAGATACAAGTGTATGATTATTTACAAGCAACCTACCAACTATGGGCTGAATCCTTTCCCAATAGATTCGAGTGATATATTGGTAATAAGACAGATTATTTTATTGGCATATTAAATAATCTCATTTAATTGACGAAAGACTTTAGTGTTATTAGGTCTTACATATCGTGAATAGGTGTACAAATTAACATTTCTACAATTGTACTTTGGTACGACTTATCTAAGGCAAGCACGCTACTTCCTTTTCCAATTTATGCCGAAGTGGTTACAGCATACGCTCATAGCTTTTTCCTATCCAGCTGTCATCTGATCGTTAATCATCAAAAAATGCCACCCATTCGTAACCGTGTGGTTACCAGAAGCCGCAAGGAACGCGAGCAGAATTTTAGTTTACCCGCAAGAGGACGCGGACGAAGGCGCCAACCCCAAATGCAACAAGCCCCGCAGACCACACCAACGAGGGCCATCATCAATGTGGCCGGTGCCAGTATTGAAACAGATACCCACTACCAGACCGGGGACGAAGCCGGACAGCCCGGTATCAATACGGAGCCAATAGTGCCAGAAAGTGGTGAGTCAAATATTATACTCCCTCAAATCGACCATATCCAAACAGTAAATTTCGATGGCCCAAATTTCGACATCCACGAGTACCAACCGTGTGTGACTACTCGCACTTTTGACGGGCCAGTTTATCGATTTATCCCTCCTTTTAAAATCCGCCCCGGAATTGGTCGACCACGTGGACACACAAGGTCAAATACAAATACGTAACGGCACCATGTGCTTGGTTAAGCAAAAGTCAAACACCTTTTTATCCATTGAAAAATGGACTTCTGCATTCATTGTATTCATCAGTATTATGCTTGAAAAATATGGAACCAGATCGCAGGAATTATTGAAATACATGCGGGACATACGCATTGCGGCATCCCGATCTCCTGGGTGGTTTGAATACGACGAACAATTTCGTCTTCTTAAGGTAGCCAACCCTCACTCTCCTTGGGGTCAGATAAATAGTGAGTTGTGGTTATTGTATATCACAAACAACAGCCCATCACAGGTCCCAGATAAGTTTAGCGAGCAAGGCAAAGTTATTTCAACTGCTAACCCAGCAACACAAAACCGTTTAACTTCCAATTATACTAGTGCTACTCAATATTGCCAATATTATAATGCAAGTAAATCATGCAGGTTTTACCCAAATTGTAGGTTCAACCATGCATGCAACATGTGTGGCGGAAGACACTCGGCAGCCAAGTGCAATGTGCCTTTAGTTTAGCTTATTTTGCTTTGCTCAGGGTAGGGGAATGCACGTTCACAGGTGATAATACTAACTCACATTTTATTCGATTTCAAGGAATTGAGATTCAGCCTCACATGAATCAAGTCCAAGTTACGATCCCACATTCAAAAACCCAACAAACAGGCAGGCAAGCAACACTTATGATTCAAGGTCAACCACATTCTACCTTGTGCCCTGTTAGAATCATTACAGAATTCTTAAAAGTCAGACCACATACACCAGCCACTCACATTTTCTTAGTTCACAGTGACACTGCACCCCTTACAAGGTTCCAATTTAATGCCGTATTACAGAAAAGCACTTAAAAATTCAGACACAGCAGGTTACTATGGCACACATAGTTTTAGAATCGGTAGGGCTTCAGATATGGCATTACAAGGGGTCCCTTACGAGGACTTTCAAAAACCAGGCAGGTGGAGATCACCTGTTTTTTTTAAAGTACATTCGAATTGCATAATCAGTAGATCCACATAAGAATTACACATTTTGAAACATTTTCCACTTATACTAACCCAACCAAAGAATTGTAGGTCCCCTGAAAAAATATATGGATTCTAGGATCATCTATACCTTATTGGGCTGGACAGTTTGCCAGATCAACCCACCTAGGGAAAGATCTTGATTTACCAGTCGACATCCGCTGGCATGCCAGTAGAGGGATGCAGTGGCACCAATTAATACCCAGAGATCATGAAACTTCTTAAACATTATTCACCACCAAAAAATTATGATAATTCATTTAGGTTCTAATGACCTCGTAACAGAGGGTCTTACTAGTAAAAAGTTTGTTGAAGAAATAACACGTAGCTTGCTTAGATATAATGCACTTTTACCAAACACTAAGTTGGTATGGTCTTCATACTCCCCCGTTTATATTGGCATGGAGCACCATTAAAAAGTGGACACAAGATCGACAAAAAACCCAAGAAAATCAATAAGCAGATCAGGAAATTCATTGCAGAACTAGGGGGAGGTGTTATTTGGCATGACATATATCAGTACACAATATTAATTTGTTTCGTAATGATGGAACACATCTTTCAGACGAGGGCATAGGGTCTTTTTAGACAACTATAGGTCAGGCCTGCTTAAAATATTAATGCATAAAATTGCTAGGTTGGGTTGCATGGTTTTTTGTGTGGAGGAACATCATATCGATGTCTGTGGCGGGTCTGAGGGGATATAATTGGGAAGTTTTCAGACTTGTCCGGCCTATTGTTTCCCCCCATCTGCCACCTAAGGCAGAGGGCGTTTGTTTGTAGAAAGGAAATTCTACATGTGTATGTGTTTGAAAATTGTGTTGTTCTTGATTGGGGTCACTCAAGTCGGCCAGTCTTGGTGCCCACTCCACCTCTATACACAGGAGGGGAGGCTTAGTCCTGGAGTACATGGAATAGTACTAACAACCAGGTGCAATCTCTGGGAAACGGGGTAAACGGATAATCTGAAAACTCTTCCAGTCCCAAATGGGTGGTATGTTCATAGTTTGGGATTTTCGGTACTGGTGCTCAACGCCAGGCCACCGGTTTGCCCGTTATACTTACAAGGCTAGGTTGGTATGCCGGATATTCCCTCGGACCCTTGGGTTAATACAGTGCGGCCATTTATGTTCCATTACCCCTTTTGGAAATGTTTAATTGTCATATTGTGAGATTTGTTTGCTTATTGATTCAATAAATGTGAAAAATTAAAAGTTGTGTTGTGACTGTCATCATGGAAATGGTTACAGAACTTGACTAGGTACAGGTATAGGTAAACTAGTCGAGGATTGCAAATGTGTTGACCTTGAATGTTCAATTAAACTCTATATGTAATACGATCTACAAACAATACCATAGACTTTACTACATGATGTACAGTGTCTTATAATACAAACGTATATACAAACTTATAAAAATATCCTTGATCACTGAAACCCTATGACAATAAAATATTTAAAACAGTAACTAATTTATCTCCCTCAGATATCTTTTTTCACATTATTAATCATAGATTAATATTATATTAGTTATATCTGAAAAGTTAAAAGTATGAAATGTCAAATTCAACTTACTGTGAGTGATTCCAAATCCTGTAAGAAATATCCTACCACTACCTGTACAGTCTAACCAAAATGTGGAACTCTACTCATAGACAAAGGGGTTAAAGGCCTTGGCTGGAAAAAACTAACAAATGGGCTTTTTGGAATATTTAATTAATCAAGGGTTAAGAGTTTAAGGTTAAAGTTTATATTTGCTAGGCTATGCTTAAATATGACTTTGTTTAATATGTTTATCTGACTGCTTAATTATAATTTTAAGCGGACTTAATTGGTTTTTTCTTTAAATAGTTACATTTTATTGAAAGTTATTTCATAACTTTCAATGACATCTGAAAGAAATTAAAATCAAATAAAATCAACATCAGATAACACTATCGCACTTACACCTTTCTTCTGCTAGAGGAGCAGGTAGAATAGAAAACAAATAGGATTGTGTACATCTGAAAACAAATTAGAGAAGTCAAAAATATCAAACTCTTGAATAAATTTGAACATATGTGCACTAGCAAGTACATAATCTACAGTACTGCTACTTTTACATGTTAAACCTCCCACATAACTATCACTACCAACTCGCCCATTTACGATATAAATATCATTATTTTTACAAAGATCGATCAATTTGTATCCAAAATTATTTACATGTACATCTTTTACTATCCTATGGAGAGGTATTTGAAAATCATTGAATATCATGGTCCTGGTCTCAATACCCATCCTAAAAGTATCCTCACATTTGTGTAATTGTAATTGAAATTCATCAGCAGAAAACCAGTCAGGTAACTGACCTACTCTGGAGTTAAAATCGCCCATCAAACATACATATTTACAATCCATAGATACAGAAATAAGTTCATTCTCTATGTCTAGAAAACAATCAGGAGAAGTATATTTACTACCCTCTGGAGGCAAGTACACAATACCACAGATCATATGTTCATCGGTATTAACAATGGATTTACTCAATTTAAACCAAAGAACATATTTACAAGAAGTATTTACAATTTTTACATGTTTTACCAATTTGTCCTTCACTGCTAAAACAATACCACCTGACCTAACCTTTGAGGGTTTGTGTCTATTTTTTGTAAACACAGTGTAATTTGGAATGTTGATGGAGTCAGCATCATCAGTTTATGTTTCACTAAGTCCAATGATATCAAATTTTGATATCAAATCTAAAAATTCAGAATAATTTAGTTTGTTTTTAATGCCACAAACTTTCAAACACAGACATTTGATGGAGGTGAGTGCTGACTTCTGACCCCCTGTCCTGTCCTATTTACTTGGCATGGAAGATGATATTCTGGCGCGTTTTTCGCGGGGCGACGCGGTCGGACAGCTTTCGTTGGCGGATCTCTCGCGATCTCCTGACGTCCGCGGTGTATCTGTAGCCCTTTCTGTGGAATATTTCTTAGGATGTCTATTATGTTCAGATCCATGAATGTCTTTGTGTTGCAGGGGTGGTGGTTTGTAATGTAGAAATAACCAACTCCTGGCTTAGGGTTCACAATGCAGTCATTTATTGTACGGTAAAACGAATAAGGATGATGACGATGATTACATAATGTTGATTGCAAAAATAAATGGCCCTAAAAGACAAAATAGTAACAATGAATATCACAGCGATTTACAATCAATAGAGAGTACATTTCAACCTTAAGAGTTATCTCCCTTAATTCAAATATAGTAAAATATACTTTACTCAAATATTTACAGTTGCATTACAAATAATGTAACACTATGAAATTACATGTTTTAAATATAATAAAAGGTAATATCTTTTAATTACCTATCTATGGGACAAGGCCCAATGCATGCAAACATCAAAATGCTGCCTGGATGCTTCTAATCTATTTATAACAAATATATCATTACAGTACTATATACACTATAATAACTATAGATATAATATAAGCATATACTGAGATGAAATAACTTTAAATTGATATTTACTGTTCTTCATAATATTTAAACTTTCACTCTTCTCTCAAACAGTGATATTAGTTATATATACATATTATGAAGATAAATGTTAATAAAATTAGTACTTACTGTCAGGTCTGGATTTGAAGGTCTAATTATGTCTTTGTCAAAACAAAAATGCCAAATCAGCAAAAAGATACCAAAACTGCTTAAAAGCAAGCCACGACCAACCTGACCAAAAACTCTCTAGATTCTAACTGAATAAAACTCAGTTCTACAGCCAATGAAATACCAAGACCTGTGAACCTTTTCACTCACCTATTACACTAAGTAAATAAAGGGGTGGATCTGGGAATTTGACTTAAATCA
This sequence comes from Ostrea edulis, assembly GCF_947568905.1. Taxonomy (NCBI): domain Eukaryota; kingdom Metazoa; phylum Mollusca; class Bivalvia; order Ostreida; family Ostreidae; genus Ostrea; species Ostrea edulis. Next base: position 102,456,530 of record NC_079164.1, read on the forward strand.
TAAAATGCGCTTTTAATTCCATATGCACTATTCATGTTTATTAAAATATGGTATCATATAATATATACAAGTTAAAACACACTGCTACATTTGGGTTCCTGCAACTTCCCATCAATATACAGTTTATCTACCACAAGTTTCACTCGTTTGGTTTCCTTCCTTGCAGCCCTCGTTATGGGGTATAGCTTTCGACGTTTTTCCTCCACTTCTGTCGGAAACTGCTCGTTTACCCAAATGTTACTGCCTTTCAGTTTGAGGGGAGCACGACGTCGGACATATTTGCGATCTTTGAAGAAGCTGAATTTGGCAACTACATTCCTTGGTTTCGAACGGAATTCATCTGTTTTGCCCACTCGGTGTACTCTCTCAAGCGAAATCTCGTCATGGATTTATTTAGATTTCATAAAATTTCGCAGACCTTTTTCAGATCTCTCTCCTGCTCTCAGAAATTCCGGTAAACACTAAGTTGTCTCGCATCGATCTACTCTTTAAATCAATCACAGTATTAAGTAATTCGGAATGATTCCTCTGTAATTCTGTCACACTCTCCGTTACTTTTCTGTACAACTTGTTTGTGTCACTCCTAATAGATTTCAGATCCTGACATCAAACACTTCGCTCATACACTGGGCACTAGTTTCCGCAGACGACACGGTCCGTTTAACTTCACATACTTCACTCTAAAAAATCCTAATCTTTTCACCCAATGAAGATAGTGATCGTAACGGTCTGAAAATGTGTCATTCTGTTTTCAATATCACACAACCTTTTGTCGAGCGATGAGTTGTTTATTTCAATTGCTGCAAGTCTTGAATTTATCTGTATTAACAGATCGTGTAGTGTCTCTAACGAAACATCTTTACGTGTTCGAGTATCATCGTCACTCGGCGCATACACAATAGAGTGACTCTGTGAAACAATATTTACAGTGTCTGCAATTGATGTTTCTGACATAATTTCCAAGTACCCGATCACACACATAGGTATAACACATGAATCAGAGACACAAGACACTTCACTGAGCACTTCTCAATCATCGTCAAATCAATGCAAATTGGCAAAAGCATGCATATCTCGCATAAAACATTACTTGGTGCCTTGTCAAACTAACTGAATGTATAAAAGTCACTATATACCACTACTTAATAACTTACAGCACAGAATGATGAAGGTTTTTAGCAAATTTTCGGAGCCGATCGAAAACCGCCACTCTGCTAGGCTCACGTGACACCCACCCAGACAAAATATATAGTAATTACACTGTGCGGAGTAGGGTTATCTAGTTTAGGCAATTCATGTATCTTGGAGGGAAGGTATGGCGCCAACAAAAAATAGTTAACTATTTCTATCTTCTGGAATTCCATGGCTTTATATACTGCAATCATGTCCGATTATAGCTTGCACACTGCGGAGTAGGGCTATCAAAGCTAGTTAGCTGTTGCATCTTGGGGGGGGGGGGGGGGGGTTACATGACTGAAAAATAGGACACTGATCTCCTTCTGGAATTTTATGGCTACATATTCTCAAAAACTGTGTCCGGCTCATATTTTCGATAGTGTGGGTCGTAGAACCAATGAACTTAGTAAGTTGCTACATAAGGGGAGGGGGGGGGGGGGGGGTCGTGAACCAAAAAATGTGTGTCACTGTGGCCTTATGTTGGAATTTTATTATTATACAAATTGTGTTCGCCTCGATATTCATTTATATGGCGGTCGCCACTTAATTTATCAGCTATTCACTTGGCGCCATTCTTCTCCGAAATGAAAAGGAGTGCATTCCCGTAAACCCCCACTCCAATAATTAGGAATACGTATGTACAGTGGAGCCTCGTTAATCCGGACACTTTGGTTCCCAGCAAAATCGTGCGGATAAATGAAGCGTCTGGATAACTGAATCACATATTTTTTATCTTTACATAAGTAACCAATATGCTTACTTTATTGATGCGCAGTGAATTAAACACATTCTATCATTGGATTTAACCATTTGCATTTATTTAGTAAATAAATCATGATAATGTTAACATTTACATGCATTTCAAAGCTCTAAAATTGAAATATACGTGTGCAGTGCATTTACCAATGCTCACATTGTATATGTATATTACCACTACAAATGAATATACAAAACTGTGTGCAATAAAACAAATAATGAAGCACTATGTGTAACTATAAATAAATAAATCATTAGTAACTAACACAATCATTTACACTTCACACATTTCATCACACCGTTACTTCTTAAAGAGGCCGACCATTTCCATCTGTCACGATTCACGGGTTCGGCGATCTGTCTAAACAATATTCATCGTCCACAGTTGATTTAAGAATATTCGTGTTTATCATGTCGGTTGACAACATGCTTTAACCAAAATTCCATCTGCCAGAGTTTATATTTCTTATTCTATAATTATCCATGCCAAAATCGGGAGAACAAAATCATTTATGCTCGTAATATCAAGACCTACTACTGCTTTGATCTAGCTACGCGCACCTATTATTTTCAGGATGCGATAATAACGGAACAAAACTCGGGCGAAAATAACATTACGGGTACATAAAAAATTTAATTTTTATACTCATTTTAGAAATCTTGCTTCCGCCAGTGATCAAACGGTAACTGATGATGTACATGAACATGTTAATGGTGTTGAACATGTCTCTGTAGATACAGGTTATGCTGAATTAGATAGAGAAATTACATGTAATGATATTGAAAATGCTATTAGGAAATTGAAACTAAACAAAAGCTGCAGGGAAAATTATCTACTGAATGAAGTTTTTATCAGGTGTAAAGATATTGTATTGCCTCTCTTGTATACTTTATTTAACAAAATATTTGACAAGGGTTTATATCCTGAGACATGGCCTCGGAGCTGTATTGTACCATTATTCAAAAAAGGTGATGCCAATGACACTAACAATTACAGAGGTAAGTTGTTTTGGAAAACTTTTTACGAGTATATTAAACAGCAGATTATTAGATTGGGAGAAAGACCATAACATTGTAACAGACGCACGGTATGGATTTAGATCAGGACTTTCTACTGTGGATGCAATATTTGTTTAACAATCTCTTATCAATAGAACATTAAATAGAAAGAAAAAAAATATATTGTTGCTTTGTAGACTACCAAAAAGCGTTTGATCCTGTAAATAGAATAAAACTGTGGTATAAATTGTTACATCTTGGAATACAAGGAAAATTTGTTAAAATTGTACAGTCTCTTTATAATAATGTGAAGTCCTGTGTAAAGTACGACGGATTTTTAAGTGAATACTTTTGTAATGAAGTGGGTCTTATGTAAGGTGAAGTGTTATCACCTATACTCTTCTCATTGTATGTTAACGATATTGAAAATAGTTTTTTGAGAGAAAATTGTCCAAGTATTGACATACATCTAATTAATATTATTCTTCTTATGTACGCTGATGATATGGTTTTGTTGTCTGAAAGCATTGATGGTTTACAGAAAATGTTAAATACTGTATCTAATTACACGAAGGAATGGGATTGTGTTGTTAGTCCCCGAGGGTCTCTACAGCCCAGTAGCTAAGTACTTCGTTACTAGCTTGAAAATACGGATGTATATTTAATTGCTGTTATAAAATTTAGAAATTCATTTCAAAATTAAGGATTATCTCCCTCATGCATAGCTCTTATCCTTGGACGAATTTGGCTCCACTTTTTTTGGCACGCTATTTTTGGCTATATTTAGCTCTAAAACTTCATAGTTATTACGGATTTCAAACATTTCGGTTGAACATCACTGAAGAGACATTATTTGTCGAAATGCGCATCTGATGCATCAAAATTGGTACCGTATAAGTTTTACATTTATAAGTCAAAAGGGGATGCTTACTCCTCCTAGGCACCTGATCCCACCTCTGGTGTGTCCAGGGGTCCGTGTTTGCCCAAGTATCTATTTTGTATTGCTTGTAGGAGTTATGAGATTGATCACTGTTCGTTATCTTCACCTTGCATTTGAATGTTAATGTACAGAAAACAAAATAATGATATTTAGAAATGGCAGTAAAGTTAAGGACAACGAAAAATGGTATTATAATGACGTTCTTATGGATATTGTAAATGAGTTTAATTATTTAGGTATACTTATGTGTTACAATGGTAAATTTTTGAAAACACAAAAACACGTAGCAGAACAAGGTAGAAAAGCATTGTTTGCAATTAATAACAGTCTTAAAAATCATTGTTTTAATGTAGAAACAATATGTTTGGTTTTTGACATGGATGTTGGTAGTGTACTAGCATATGGATCCGAAATATGGGGATTTCATAAAGCCCCAGATGTTGAAAAAGTTCATATTAATTTTTGTAAGAATGTCTTGGGTGTAAATAGAAAAACATGTAACAATATGGTCTATTGTGAATTAGGAAGATTTAAGAGAAAATTAAAACTTTTTCAATATTGGATAAAGCTAAAGAACACAGACAATTGTATTTTAAAGGCTTGTTACGAAGATATGTCCACTTATAATAATAATTGGTTAACTAATATTAAAGAAGAACTGTTAAATCTAGGCTTAAATTACTTATGGAACCACAGAAGGAATCAAGATATTTATAGAATTATTGAGAACAGAATAATAGATATGTACAGGCAAAAAATTATGTGTAGTTTTGAAAATTCATCAAAGTGTAAGCTGTATGGGCATCTTGTTGACAATTTTTGTATAAAGTATTATTTAACAAAACCATTAGACACGTACAGTAAGCAACTTATTACTCGATACAGAACGTCATCACATTCATTATGTATAGAAACTGGTAGACATAATAATGTTCCCAGAAATATGAGAATTTGCAAACAGTGTAGTTTAGATGATATCGAAGATGAATTTCATTTCACTCTAAGATGTCCTTTATATAACGAAATAAGAAAAAGATATATTAAACAATTCTACTATGTAAAAACAAGTGTATATAAACTTATAAAATTACTGAGTGTAAATAACGTTACAGAACTGAGTAATTTAGGTAAATATCTTAAATATGCCGCAAAATTACGTAAGGAAAGTGTTGCTAATTAGTACAATAGACTATTATATATCTACTTAATGTACTTTTTGTTAATCAGTATTATAATGTATGAATATATGCATGCATATGATTGCATGTTAAACAATATCACTTTGGAATGTTATTTAAGTTTATGCACTCTCCATATACTGTATGTTGTTATATTTAAAACTGTATTGTATGTAATTAAGTTCAATGAGCCGCATGGCTCACGGAAATAAAGAAACTTGAAACTTGAATTGTCATTTTACTTAGAATGGTAATTTTCTCACTTCTAACCAGAGTTTAAAAACATTGAAAGCAATAAAACTCTACAACATCGTAACAAGAAACAATCGTACACAGGTACATTCTACATTCCCGTAAACCCATATACCCCACTCCAATAATTAGTGATACGTATGTACATGTAGGAGTGTGGGTTGTACATGTATAAACAATACAACACCGGTGGTAGGGTTCAACATAAGAGTTTGTATTCTTTTCTAATTAGCTCTGAAATACATGTATATAACAAGAATATCACATACAATATATATCATGAATTAAAATATATAGTATAAAAATATCAACAAAGAAAACTAATTTGCTCAGCACAGTTTACAACCAAGAGTTATTCCCATTAATAGTGCTTATAGAGATATATTTGATTAATTGATTACTATATGGTATGAATAATAAATAGATTTATCTTACTCGACTATTGCGCTTTAATAATCATAGACTAAATAATGAACTTAATCAATTTGATAAGAATATTCAAAACTTATCATAATGCAAAGAATATACAAAAAAATGCAATGCCATACCTATGTGTGACACAGAGCCAAATTTCTGGTCAGGTTCAGAATATTCTATAAGCTGGTAATAAATCTAGATAGAAATAATGAAATATCAAATACTTGTGTGAAACTAATGTTACATTACTTATTCACACAAGGAAATCATAAAAAGTAAAAATAGCTGAATACTACTCGAACATTCTGACATTCACACATAACATATTTAAACTACTACATTTGATTCAATCATGATTTATAGTTTTAATACAATCTGACTAAAGTACATGCCTATATACATGTATATATAATAATATAGATCTGTATGTATACATGTATATATAATAATATAGATCTGGCGGCCGTTTCACTAAACGGTCGTAGATCGTAAACGTAGACTTAAATGTGAACGTAGCACGTACGACCGTTTCACTAACAGTTACGATTTGCGATTTACGATCAGTATTGATCGTAACCCTACGAGTGGTCTACGGCTATTGTAAGTGCTCCTACATGCACGTAAATGAGCAATATGGCCGCCATGCTGGCCCCGTCTGAGATCATTTTGTGTTAGTATTTACCTGACTGAGTTTGTTTATACTTTGTAGGAAGAAAACAATCACAATGACTTGCAGTCTGCTTTTGCACAAAAATATTGTACAGTCCGAGCCCGAATCTTAAATTAATTAGAGTTGTCCTTCTTTGTTACGCACAACCACAGAAATGTCAGTCTCACAGGGGTCAAGTCCGTTTTGGGCCCGGGCTCTGTGATACCACAAATACACTGTATAGTTAATTCATTGCATCAATTAATTCTTATTTTAAAAAGTGAGGGTGAGGGTGAGAGGGGGGTAGTCAATATATCAAACTTTGCATGTAATAATAACGAAAACAGTTGTTAGAAAAGTGATATGGGGAGGGGGTGGGGAAGATATTACTACATGTGTCTGCATCATCGTTAGTGTACATGTATATCTAACATTAGACAGAATTCAAGACATTAAAATTCTTATAGACATGTTCAGAAATTAAGTTTCTTTAGTAACAGTTGATTTAAATCTGAGACATTGTGATTCGACGGACTCAGCTATTTTTTTTGTCAGATCAATACCTTTGTTTCAACTGACTAACTGCATAATACATGCACATTTGAATGATAAACACTTCAAATTTTAAGGAAAATATGACAATAACATGATTTGGTAATGAGAGAGGGGTTAAAATCCCAATTTTGCAAGTGGAACATTTCTGTAGTTTATGAAGGTCGTTCGAAATTAAACATACAAACTAGACCTATGTATATACACAGACAAGGGATGGGTCATTATCGGGCCCTTGGGGTTCCGACTCCTTGTTATAAAGTGCAATCCCCTGGGTATCCAGGTTAGAATAGGTCCTTTGTACCTCTTGCTTGTCGTAAGAGGCGACTAAATGGGGCGGTCTTTCGGATGAGACTGCAAACACTGAGGTCCCGTGTCACAGCAGGTGTTGGCACGATAAAGATCCCTCCCCGCTCAATGGCCGTAAGGGCCGAGTATAGGCCTAAATTTTGCAGCCCTTCACCGGCAGTGGTGACGTCTCCATATGAGTGAAAATTCATAAAAGGGACGTTAAACAATATAAAATCAATCATCATAAAGTGTAATATCAATAATAATTTTAAATATAGGATCCAGATTATACATCATCACGTAAAGACGGAAGTTAGCATATGCTTACAGGCCTAAACGGTAAAAAAAAAAAAAAATACAAACGCATGGGGAAAATATATTTCAAATCATTTAAGGGACAACTTGATCCCATGATTTGTTTGAAATTTATACAAATAAGTGAATAAATATGTCATTAGTGTTACAGTGTATTTTACAACAAGGATTAAACGCCGGAGGAAGCCTACATGTATAGGTTTAATGCAGGATAAAATTTCCTATACTTGTGTGCAATTTTATTTTCATTTATTCATCTTTCTTTTATCAATATCATTTCATTTTCTTATTTATTTATTTTAATCCGTTGAACATAGTTTATTTATTGATTGAAACTTGACTCACATGAGCAGATCGATACATGGCATTTAAAATTCTAGAATGTAAATCTTTATATCACCCCCCCCCCCCCCATTTTAGTTACATGAAAGTCAATAAAAATTAATCTATAGGAATTTTCTTTACGTTACACTAGAGATCGGGCTCAAAATTTCCATTATTTTTGTTGACAACTTGCATTGGTCACTGCAGACGATAAGGATATGTTTAAAATCATGAGGAAATAATGAATGGATATTTCTTTCCATGCTGTATTTAATTTTAAAACTACCTCCATAAAGAAAAGAGTTCTAAAAAGTCAGACGTAAATCGGAATCGTAAGTGTTACGACTACGATAGGTTTCGTGAAACCCTCGTATACGTGCGCGTCAAATAATCTTAAACGTAATCGTACGTTTACGATCTACGATCGGTTAGTGAAACGGCCGCCTGTACTTTAGTCAGATTGAGTTTTAATATACATTCATACTGTTATACATTTTACTCTTTAGTTGTAATTAATGACTTAATGATAATGTAGAAATGCATATGATCACTCTTACTCAATTACTATCATACAAAAAACACATGTACTTTGAATTATAGATGATCATAAAAACCCAAAAGAACGTCATATTTACTTACTGTCAAATTGTACTGGGAAAATCTTCTAGAAAATACTTCTATACTCTTAGAAGACAATTCAAAATATGAACAATAGCAAAGAGAGGAAACGTAGACAACCAATGAAATTGGAGAGCTCTATATTCTATAAATATATTTACATGGTGATATTACTGACCATTATGATCATGTAATGAGTAGCCCCCAAAGCTCCAAAAACTACAGATCTGTTATGTGTTTCAATATTGTTATGATCTTTTACTGTTTGAGAGTAGATAGAAATATTAAAACAACAACCACTGAAAATAAGGGGAAGGGTGCAAAATTAGGTTCACAAGTTGAATAGCGTGTACAGTAGTATGACCGCCATTTGCTCCGATGTAGTCTTCACACCTACAAAGCATTGAACGAATCAGGTTATGCAGAGATGCATGGGGAATGCTCCGCCATATGCATAATAAAGAACGACGCAAATCGTCCAACGTAGCAAGGGGCTGGCTCTTGATGTAGACGTCGTTCTATTTCATTCCAAACATGTTCTATAGGCGATAAACCCGGTGACAGGGTAGCACATTTACATTTTGCTGCTGAAGATAGTCACTAACTGTGCGTGCGGTGTGCGTTCGTGCGTTTTCCTGCTGCAGAATGACGTTACGTTGGTTGTAGTGAATGGATGGAATGGCGTGCTGACGTACAATCTCGTCACGGTAGTGTACGCCGATTAAATGTGCCCTCCATTATCACCAAAGTTACCGGTCGCGGTAGCTCAGTGGTAGAGTGTTCGCTTCGTAACTGGGAGGGCGTGAGTTTGCGCCCCGCTCCTGCTATGGTCATGTCAAAACTAACTTAAAGACGTTAAAATAGGTAGCGATTGCTTCTTCGCCAAACGCTCGGCATTTCGAAGTGAGAGTCATAGGTCTTTCGGATATGACGTTAAAACCGGAAGTCTAGTGTTGCGACAGGCGTTGGTACGATAAAGAATCCTCACAACTACGGTCCTAGGCGTCAAGCATATGTCTAAAGCGGTACTCACCTGACGTCACAATATGAGTGAAAAATTATCGACAGGACGTAAAAATCAATCAATCACCAAAGGGGTCTTTCCATGTGTTGTAACTCCACCCCAGACCATAACGCTCTATTTGCCGAATTTGCGGCTCTGAAGTCCGAACACGATAGTCACTGATGTTGAGAGGAAATCTCGACTCTTCTGTACACAGAACTTCAGCTCAATCTTTGTTATTGAAACGACGATGCCTTCTACACCATACTAACCTCGTAACACAGTGACGATGCCTTGTATACAATACTAACCTCGTAACACAGTGACGATGCCTTCTACACAATACTAACCTCGTAACACGGTGACGATGCCTTCTACACAATACTAACCTCGTAACACGGTGACGATGCCTTCTACACAATACTAACCTCGTAACACGGTGACGATGCCTTCTACTATGGAGAGCCAAAGAGTTCAATATTCTATCTTTGTAATTATGTATTTGTTGTTACTAAATGCACCATTGGTTCAATGTAAAATAGAATGTTAATCGTTATCTTGACATTTGTAGTACATAACGGTATATTCGTTATTTGAATGGCGTGAGATGTAAAGGAATGTAATGTCTGTGTAGATGCGTAACAAGTGAATGCATTATTTATTCAATGTAAATTTGAAATTAGATCTTCGTCATCCGTATTTGAGCATTTGCAGTTACAGTAAAGAAAATTTGGTAATCCGTCCGATGATAGTTCGACATTCGAATTTGCTCATTCGTTTACTGCCTTTCAACATTTGTTCGTTGTTTTACCATTATGACGACAGAGGGCGCGCGCTACATAGAATCTTTTGGGAAACAGACTATAGAATCATATTGGAGGACCAGTTTATGTGACATTCCCTCGGAGCTATTATTTTCCCGCCCTTTCGAAGTCCGAGGTAAATTATTTTATTTTGTGCAAGGAAGATAAAAAGAAGGGGGTGATCAGATACGAAACAAGTGCTTGTGGAAATAATGTAAAATTAAATGTCAAATCTAGGCCATGGCTCAGGCTACTGGTTTTATGGCCTGGCCTAGTAAAAATTATGGAAAAATAACCCGACTGGTCTATTACATAAAAACTTTAAATATGTTACATGCAAGGTTGGCTGTCATTTAATGAAAACAACTGGTAAATGATAACTGATTCACTTTGTTTACAAATATAAAACCCATAGGCGTCGGAACCGGGGGGGGGGGGGGGGGCTAGGGAGGGGCTTAGATCCCCTCCCCCACTTTTTTTTGCAAAGATAGACATAATACCCTCCCCCCCCCCCCCAACGACGTAGAAACTTATTTGTTGGTTTAGCCCCCCCCCCCCCCCCCCCCCAACTTTCCGACGCCTATGAAACCAGAATAGTTTTTGCGTGTTTTAGAATTCTTACCCAATGTACATATTAACTATTTAATATTGTGAATTACGTATTTCAGTGACAGCAATTGCAAAAATGGTGGGGAAGGGGCGAGAAAACGAAAATCAATCCCAATCAAAGCAAATATGTACAAGAGTTTTTGGTCTCGCACAAATAAATGCAAAGTCCCCGGTGTTATATGGTTACTAAATGGCATACACTGTTTGTTTAAAGTAAACTCATGGAAAAAAATCAGTCCAGTCATCTATATTGATACTTATAACAATGTTCTACATCAAGTCTCTGATCAAACTACTTCAGCAGCACATTTTCAACGACTTTTAGCGCCAACCGGTTAATGTTGAGTGTGCTAGATAACCAAGTAGTCCCGAGTGTTATATGATTCTATAGCCTGTTTCCCAAAAGATACCATGTAGCGCGCACCCTCTGTCATCATAATGGTAGAACAATTTACAAATGTTGAATTGAGCAAATGCGAATGTCGAACTAACATCGGACGGATTACCAAAACACATTTACCACAACTCGCATAGGCTTAACAAACTACAATGTGCAAATGCTCAACTACGGATGACGAAGATCCAATTTCAGATTTACATTAAATAAATAATGCATTCACTTGTTACGCATCTACACAAACATACATTTACATCTTACGCAATTCAAATGACGAACATACCGTTATACATTACAAATGTCAAGATAACGATTAACATTTTTCTATTGACATTGAACCGATGGCGCATTTAGGACCAACAAATACATAATTACAAAGATAGAATATTGAACCCTTTGGCTTTCCATACTCTACACCATACTAACCCCGTAACACGGTGGCGATGCCTTCTACACCATACTAACCTCGTACATTTTAACACGGTGACGATGCCTCTACACCACACTAACTTCGTAAGACAGTGACGATGCCTTCTACACCATACTAACCTCGTAACATAGTGACGCCAGGGCAGAACAGGGCGGATAGCAGGACGTCGAGGACGGATGTTGGCATCTCGCAATATGTGTCTTATGGTACCAAGACTTATTCGTCGATGCCCAGGGATGCTTCTAGCGGACAAAGAAGCCAATTGGAATCAATTACGGAAATGCGAGCGTCCGTATATTGTAGTATACGTGACGTCACATGCGGGCGTCTGATCTCGGACGGTCCCAAATCTTGTCAGTTTGTTGATATCGCCTCCATAAAGCATTTACAGTGTTAATATGAACTCCAAACTGCCTTGCCACATTTCTTTGAGATATCCCAGCATACCAATAGCACTTAAACGACCATTTTTAATGATGCGAGGCATCTCTTGATCAAACTTTTATTCCAAACACCAATGTTTTTCTGTTTCAATACATTGAATACTGTCAATGAATGTAAGAAATTCTAATCGATCACTGACCGCTAATCGCTGAGATTCGAAACTCCAGAAAAGTGTGCTGTCGCCATTAAGCCGAATCGAACACGATATTTAACAGATTGAGTATTCAAACACGAATTTAGTATATCAAATTATGCCTTTAAGAATAAAGAGAGATCAAAGAATAGTTTTTATGTTTTTATTCAACTTTTAAGTTTACATATTAGTTTCTTTTCCCCCTAGTATTACGTAGTAGATATATTTCCACTTTAAATGTCTTTCATGACAATTTGGTGACCTCTAAATGACCATGACCCAAAATAAAGATCGGTTTATTTAGCTGTACTATTTAAAAACTTCAGACACGATAAAGTCCAGATAACCCCTTGTAATCGTAATATTAATAAAAATGGAAACACATGTGGTGGAATTGTTTATCAGTGTCTGGCAGCTAGAGGTTGATCTCACTTAGGCGCGTAGAATTAAAAATATTTATCTTCAAAGACAGAACTGTTACATATATCCTATGTGGTAAAATGAACTGATACCCCAGTCACGTGACAAACCCTGTTGCACTAGATAGCGAATCCCTGACCCCGAAGAACGGATCCGTCAAATTAATGTATCGCGGGAGTTTTGTCATCTGTTCGGTGCATACATGTATATGTACTGCTAAAGTTATTTCAATTGATTTCAATTGAAGTAGCATTTGGAGAAGGCTTATATAGGCTGCAAGCCTGCTGCCTGATCCATTTATGTTTCATACATAATAAGATATTGTTTAAATTAAATTTAAATTGAAGTAGCATTCTCGCGAGACTTGTTTATAGGCCTGTACAATGAGTAAGGCGGAAACAGACTATTTTGTTATAGCATCCAATGACAACAACTTGGAGCATGTACATATTATTCACATATAAACGCTTTTTATGTCAAGAAATGTCTACTGCTGATAATACTAGTTTGGAGTTACGAAAAACCTAACAGAAAACATAACCCGAGTTATCGTGAATATCATACTTATCACACAACCCGAGTTATCGTGTATACCATACCCACAACACAACCCGAGTTATCGTGTATACCATACCCACAACACAACCCGAGTTATCGTGAATACCATACCCACAACACAACCCGAGTTATCGTGAATACCATACCCACAACACAACCCGAGTTATCGTGTATACCATACCCACAACACAACCCGAGTTATCGTGAATACCATACCCAAAACACAACATGAGTTATTGTGTATATCATACCTATCACACAACCCGAGTTATCGTGTATACCATACCCACAACACAACCCGAGTTATCGTGAATACCATACCCAAAACACAACATGAGTTATTGTGTATATCATACCTATCACACAACCCGAGTTATCGTGTATAACATATCTATAACACAACCCGAGTTGTGTATACCTATCACACAAGTCCTGAATTGTGTGTCTCTAGCTGCAGATTAGTAGCTCTATAGGAAAATACTTGGACAGACCAAAGAGCTATAGATCCCCCCCCCCCCCCCCCCCCCCCGATAAACACCTTCGATTTACGGCGCAGAAAAAATGCGCACGCTTGAAGTATTACATTGTTCAGTAAAACTCTGATATAGCGAATTTCCGCGGAAACTGTATAAAAATCGCTATAAGCGTAATTCACTATACGTTTATAGCGAATTCATAATTCAAATATAAAGAATTCGTTATAAAACTGATTTGTTCTACATGTATATCAGTTGTATAAGAAAGCAGCAATCGATATATTTGCTTTTGTATAGTCTCTAAGAGAAATTAAGCCTGTATATTTTCGAGAAATATTTTATACAAGAAACTGATTTATACATGATAATTTATCTTGATGAATTATTAAGTCACGCAAGAACATATCGAAAGAAAAATTTCAACAAAATTATGTGTAATACATGCAAACAGTCTATTGCAATTGTAATTTACTTGTTGTTTTACACAAATAAAGGAGTGTACGAGGAAATAAATGCAATTAAACTTCAAATTTAATTAACGAGATTAGTAAACAATATCGTCATTTATGTGTAGGTATTGTTTTGCGTTAACAACCTCTTTTGAAAAAATACAAGGAGTTTAAAATGAAGGATAAAAAACAAAACAAATGAAAAACAAATTCGTTATAAAACGTGATTGATACGTTCATTTTTAATTCAAGGGAAATAGGAGTTTACTTCGTTATATCCGTGTTCGTTATATCCGTGTTTGTTATAGACGTAGATTTTTTTATATAGAATATACAAAGAATTTGCCGGGGAAATTGATTTCACTTCCCTATAGCCGTAATTTCGCTATATCCGTGTTCGCTATATTCGAGTTTTACTGTATTACGGCGTATTCTTGTATCATATTTCCCCAATATACCTGTGTCCAAGCATACCCTCAAACATTCATCAAAGCCCTACTATGCGACCCGCAAACCCAAAGCTTCAAATGATTTGGTTTGTTGACGTGGACGACACAGAGAAACATCTACGCACGGATTCGTTCTTCCACTTTAATACGATTGGTAGAAAAATTGTCAAGATAGGCATTTCCTCATGAATGCGTTGCGGTTGTAAACAATACAAGTATGAATATAGAACTACCTGATAAATAGAGTACGTCTAATGGCTTGGAATTCCGACACACATGAAATTACAATGTGAATGTAAGAAATTAATTTAAGTTTTGAACATTCATGAGGGTATGGCCTGCAATGCTTTGGGTTGGTATAAACAACAAAAAGTTGCAATTAATATATTTCTTGATTATTTCGAGAATTTAAACTATGTTGACAATGATGTTGTAGTTTTGCCTGAGAATGTTTGTGACTAATGAACGTACGTATTGTTGCTAAAGAGGTAATGGATGCACTTAATGAACGTACGTATTGTTGCTAAAGAGGTAATGGATGCACTTAAATCTTTGAAAAATTATAAAGTTTATCAATATGAAAATAAGATACTTACTGAATTCTTGAAGTATGGCTTTGAAAAACTTATGCCAGTATTTGCAAAGATGTTGATACTGTATTCTCAACTGGCATTATACCTAACATTTTGTCTGAAGATTAGATATATCCTTTATGTAATTCCCGTGGGGATCCGGGTTAAAATAGGTCTTCAGTATCCCTTGCTTGTCGGAAGAGGCGACTAAATGGGGCGGTCCTTGGGAAGAGATCGCAAAAAGCGAGGTCCCGTGTCAAAGTAGGTGTGGCACGATAAAGAACCTTTCCTGCTCATAGGCCATAAGCGCCGAGTATATGCCTAAATTTTGCGGCCCTTCAACGGCAATGGTGACGTCTCCATATGAGTGAAATATTCTAGAGAAGTACGTTAAACAATATACAATCAATCAATCCCATATATAAAAATAAGGGTGGCCTTATTAATCCAGGTAATGACAGGAAATGGTATAAATTGTTTATGTGTATTCCAAATAACAGAGTATTTAATTATTTAGAGAAATATGGATTACTCTGTGAATTTAGACTTTGGATTCAAAGCAATGTTGCTAATTATTTCCTGTGCTTTTCAAGATATTGCTCTGCTAATAAAATAAATATTTATTCTCAAGAAAAGGAAGGACAAACAAAAACAAGGTGAACGTTTCATTTATCAGTGACCATGTCTGTATCATATACGTGAGTCCTACATGACCGTCCGGTACTTGATGGCCTTCTTAGAGTACTGGATCCAAAATTAGTAACACCTAGATATAGAACTTATCTAGAACAGCTGAACTCACCAGCGGTAAAGGTGACGAGACGTTCTAGTAGCCTTTGATATAAAACTATGGATACATTGTAATTGCATGTGGATGGGTTGTGATTCCTTGTCATTTATTTATGAAATCTCTAGGAAAAAATACCTGCATATGAAATGACAATTCGATCTTACGTACCGTACGAGATACCCCTGAATATTATATCTAATTTCAGAGACTTTGCTTTAAAATTAATTGATTTGCGACTGAAGTATTTTAAAGTGTTGTGAATTCCAGCAATTCAGGAAGAGACTCAAATATTTTTAAATTACAGGTGAAAATTACACGGAAACTTTAATTCAGACGTTAAACCACACGTACATTGAGAAGTTTCGTATAATCAATACACGTATTTCGTTATGTAATCCAAGTAAATTTTCGGGATTGGGCAACAAGCTGAGCCTCATCTTTTAAGGTACAAGGTAATATAATACAAATAAATCTGAGGGGAAAATATGATGAATAATTTTGCACCACACTATCTAACTAAACTGTATGAAGGGCCTAGACATTTTCAAAACACATTTTTGTCCATAAATATATTTGCAAAACACTAATATGTTCATATGTATTTCTAGTTTTTAAAATCGGATATAAAATTATTGTTCCTTCGGGCTTTTCTTTTTATAATGTATTCTACAACACATAAATGATGGTTATGACTAGATGGTATCCCTCAAAAGCAGGTGACCCACGAGTTACTTGCCCCTGATCATAGATAGAAAGATAAGTCGTACGTCGAATAATTTCGTAAAGAAATGTGTTTACGATAAAGAAGGCAAAGAAAATTGTTGGGATTTTTTTTTACTAATTAAGATTACTAATTAAACCCTAATTAGCTGAACTATTAAAAATGTAAGAAATAAATAAAGCAATGAACGCAATATGGAGAGAAATACGATTTGATAGAAAGTATACAGAGTATTATTTAATTAACATAATTAATCAAACCCTAATTCTCTCAGATGTTAAAAACAGTAAGAAATTTGATATAAAAAACTGTAAGGGGCGAGATCAACAGCTTGGTTTCGGATAAAAATCTAAATTCAAATAGTTAGGGGGAGGAGGGGGGGTGTTAAAACTTCTGTAAGTTTCTCTCATCCGACATCGATTACACATTAGTCGAAAAAGGAGAAAGACAAGTGACTGTTAAAACTACATGACGATATTACATTTTAATGAACATTTGATAGTTTTAATCTACACTTTCATTTGTGAATAAACAGAAGATAGGGTATACAGAGTTATTTATACTCGTTTGTTCTTACTTGTTAATCGATTATAGTTTAAACACTCATCATATCTAGTTTAGGGGGTCGTTGTGGGGGCGGATAGGGGGGGGGGGACGTAAAAACTATGTGAATTTAGTTTTTTTGTCAGACATTGAACTTTCGATCTCGCCCCTAGGAAGTAGATAAAACAGCGAATGCAACATGGAAAAAAATAATATTTAATAAGAAGTCTTATTAAAAGCAAAACTGATGATATCTAGCGGTGGTCAAAGTAACATATCTTTAGAAATTATTTTTGAAAGTACAGAAGGGTATTTTTGATCAAAAGTTAATCATAGAAATTATTTTAATTACCCCCCCCCCCCCTCATTCAGTACACAAAATCAACTCAAAACTTTCATTCAACATTATAACTCACTAAAAAGACCATTCCTCAAAACCTGCTTTTGGATATCGAGTTAATTATTAAGACCAAACTAACTCAAGATCCAGGGCGATATAAACACCTACTTTTGAGGGATACCAGATAAGCTTTGCCACCCAGCGAGGCCTATGCTAGCCCTGCCTTTCAGGGATACCAAGTTACTTAATAAGGCTCAACTAGCCCAGGTTCCCGGAAGATCTAAACACCTACTTTTGAGGGATACCAGATAAGCTTTGCCACCCAGCGAGCCCTATGCTAGACCTGCCTTTCAGGGATACCGAGTTAATTATCAAGGCTCAACTAGCCCGGGTTCCCGGGCCCTAAAGTCACCTACTTTTGAGAGATACCAGATAAGCTTTACCACCCAGCGAGCCCTATGCTAGACCTGCCTTTCAGGGATACCGAGTTAATTATCAAGGCTCAACTAGCCCGGGTAACCGGGCGATCTACACACCTACTTTTGAGGGATACCAGATAAGCTTTACCACCCAGCGAGCCCTATGCTAGACCTGCCTTTCAGGGATACCGAGTTAATTATCAAGGCTCAACTAGCCCGGGTAACCGGACGATCTAAACACTTACTTTTGAGGGATACCAGATAAGCTTTACCACCCAGCGAGCCCTATCCCAGACCTGCCTTTCAGGGATACTAAGTTCATTAATAGGGCTCAACTAGCCCGGGTTCCCGGGCGATCTAAACACCTACTTTTGAGGGATACCAGATAAGCTTTACCACCCTGCGAGCCCTATGCTAGACCTGCCTTTCAAGGATACCAAGTTAATTATCAAGGCTCAACTAGCCCGGGTTCCTGGGCCCTAAAATCACCTACTTTTGAGGGATACCAGATAAGCTTTACCACTCTGCGAGCCCTATGCTAGACCTGCCTTTCAGGGATTCCGAGTTAATTATCAAGACTCAACTAGCCCGGGTTCCTGAGCCCTAAAATCACCTACTTTTGAGGGATACCAGATAAGCTTTACCACCCAGCGAGCCCTATGCTAGACCTGCCTTTCAGGGATACCGAGTTAATTATCAAGGCTCAACTAGCCCAGGTTCCCGGGCCCTAAAGTCACCTACTTTTGAGGGATACCAGATAAGCTTTACCACCCAGCGAGCCCTATGCTAGACCTGCCTTTCAGGGATACCGAGTTAATTATCAAGGCTCAACTAGCCCGGGTAACCAGGCCTTAAAGTCACCTACTTTTGAGGGATACCAGATAAGCTTTACCACCCAGCGAGCCCTATGCTAGACCTGCCTTTCAGGGATACCAAGTTAATTATCAAGGCTCAACTAGCCCGGGTTCCCGGGCGATCTAAACACCTACTTTTGAGGGATACCAGATAAGCTTTACCACCCAGCGAGACCTATGCTAGACCTGCCTTTCAGGGATACCAAGTTAATTATCAAGGCTCAACTAGCCCGGGTTCCTGGGCCCTAAAATCACCTACTTTTGAGGGATACCAGATAAGCTTTACCACCCAGCGAGCCCTATGCTAGACCTGCCTTTCAGGGATTCCGAGTTAATTATCAAAACTCAACTAGCCCGGATTCCTGAGCCCTAAAATCAGCTACTTTTGAGGGATACCAGATAAGCTTTACCACCCAGCGAGCCCTATGCTAGACCTGCCTTTCAGGGATACCGAGTTAATTATCAAGGCTCAACTAGCCCGGGTAACCAGGCCTTAAAGTCACCTACTTTTGAGGGATACCAGATAAGCTTTACCACCCAGCGAGCCCTATGCTAGACCTGCCTTTCAGGGATACCAAGTTAATTATCAAGGCTCAACTAGCCCGGGTTCCCGGGCGATCTAAACACCTACTTTTGAGGGATACCAGATAAGCTTTACCACCCAGCGAGACCTATGCTAGACCTGCCTTTCAGGGATACCAAGTTAATTATCAAGGCTCAACTAGCCCGGGTTCCTGGGCCCTAAAATCACCTACTTTTGAGGGATACCAGATAAGCTTTACCACCCAGCGAGCCCTATGCTAGACCTGCCTTTCAGGGATACCGAGTTAATTATCAAGGATCAACTAGCCCGGGTAACCGGTCGATCTAAACACCTACTTTTGAGGGATACCAGATAAGCTTTACCCTAATTATGGTGTTCTTAAACCTAACCCTAGTTGCCCGCCTAATTAAAATATCAAGTCTCGTGGGTAGAGTAATTAAGGTGTGGGCACGGCGTGGGTGTTAGATCCTGCGGAAATCGCCAAGTTTTAACGTGCCCCAACCCCCGGGACGCTAGGGTTTTTTTTGGACAAAGTTATGGCAAAATCCCTAAAAAGGCGAAAAATGCCTTTAAACTCTGATTTCCCATAAAGGATTAGATAAAACTAACTAGGGGTTGAATAGGGGGTCAAAATTAAGGGCTAACCCTGTGGGAAGGGATAGCCCAGCACCCCTAGAAATATGGCTCCAAGTGACCCAGGAACGAGGATGGTCTGAGGGGTATAACCAACTTACCCTATAATAATGTCTAAGTACAAAAGTACTTCATTTTTTTGGGTTAATAGTATGTTTTTCTTTTTCCTTGGATTTTTACCCTGGTCCAAGGGACAATGGTTGAAAACCTACCCTCCCAAAATTGCAGCCCGATCCCCAACTTGGGGGCTGGGGATGGACTTTGAAGTTGTTTTTTTTGAAGCCAAGACTGGCCGTAACATCTCATATCGGTGGCCAGTTCGAGCCTTTTTTCAACCCCCACCCCGGGTGCTAAGCGCCCCCTCAGAGATTTTTTCTGGGTGGGGTAATAAAGAGTGGACCCTGCCCTACGGATCTGGCAAGTTTCGCGCCTGAAATCAGCCTGGAAAGGGGATAGGATGATGTTTTACTAAGGTAGCCACTTGCCCTTAAAGTGCAGGGCTCGCTCTAAAAGGGTTTTTTCCAGGGTTGTGCCCCTTTAGAAAAGGGGGTTAGACCCCTTCTTTCAACCCCAAAGGACCCCCAACATTTCAGATCGGCTCCTAAAAGGATATTACAGAAGTCAAAGGCGACGGGTGACACTCCAGTTACTTCCCGGAGGCCTTGGGGGTGGTCTTGGCCCCTAGCCCCTATTTTCAACCATGGGGCAATAGAGTGGGGCCAGGTCATGTTTGGGTGCTAAGGGGTCTTCGGTAGCCCCAAAGACTTGGGCTCAGTGAAGAATCAAAGTCGCCGACTCGCCCCAAAAGGGTGGGGCTAGGGTGGGGGTCAGACAGATCCTTTGCCCTTGACCCAGGCACCTGATTTTTGGGTCCCGAATTGCACAATCCTTTCTATGTTGGCCCTGTAAAGGGCAACAAGATCCCTCAACGGATCTTGGAGATAGCGTCTTTCAAAAATTGCCCATTTTCACCAGTTTGGCCTTTGGGGGACTTCAGTCCTGACCCCATATCTCCGCTACCCTGTACGACGCTGTTCTTTTGGGATCGCATAGGGGAGGTTTGGGGTCCCATCTCACCTGAATGTTGATTCCCTAGCACTAAGGCTTCTAGGACTTCCGGCCCTTCAAAAAAGTAGAAAAAAGTGAAAAAATCGACTTGGGCCCCACTTGACCCCTGATTTCAAGGGGCCAAATTTCCCCCGTGGGAGTCGAGGACTGTCCCTTAAGAGGTTCCTCGCGAAAATTGGAACCCTCCAACCCCTCGACCTTAGGGCAACGACTCTTAGAAAAAAGGTCGAAAATGGAAACATGGGTCCATTGGGGAGTTGTTGTCAACAAACCTTTTGAGGATAGACAATGCCTTTCTAGGATTGGGTAAAACATAGATGGGGCTCAAACGCACTCAAAAATGACCCAAAATTCGAAGGTTACCATATGGGCCCTTCGACCCCAAGGGGCAACAGACCCCATGAGGGGCGACTACCATCCCTATTAAGGGTCCTCCGGTAATTTGAGCTCTCTAGCCCCATCAGTTCCGGACCTGCGAAAAAATGATTTTGAGGTGATGACCGGGAAGGGACAAAATTCCGACTTTTCAAAAAAAAGGGGGGCTCACTGGCCCCGGACCTGTTGGGGTCGCGTCCCCGAAGGGCCCTTCAGCTCATACTAGACCCGGAAGCCCAAACACCCCCAAAAAGTTATTCAAAAAGGAAGATCACTCGTGCGAACAATGCTTGCATGGGGCAAATTGGCCCCATGGGGTCCGAGAGGCACCCCATGGAAGGGGCCTCGAACCGATTGGGGGCCCATTGCCCCATCCGTTCCAGAGCACCAAACCTTAAAAGAAAAGGAGTACTCCCCATGGGATTCCCGATGACCGGAGGGGCCATGTCATCCCATGAGGATTTCGGATCGCCCCCTTCCGAGGGTCCCTCTGTCGAATTGGGGACCCTTTGCCTCACTTCTGTCAGGTAGCCATTTTGGCCCTAAAACACTTAGACAATTTTCCAGGACCCAGTAGCCATTTCTGCCCTCCAAGTAGCCAAGTAGCCCTATAAAAATCACCCCTCTTTCCAGCAAGCACGGTGACCATACCTCGGGACCTAGGGACCCCATTTCCGCACAGGAACTCCCAGAAAGGGGCTCTGTTGACCCCTAGAAGGGTCGAAAGTGGATTGGGGTCACCCCTTTAGAAGGGTGTGGTCATGGTGGGTATTTAGCCCTCTAGTCCCAATACGGCCCCATGGGACCACAGAGTGCGACCCCAACATTTCTCGCACAGAAAGGGGTCTGGTTTGGCCCCATCCAGTAGGTCTCAGTCCTGACTATAAAAATGTTGGCCCCATCCCTGATGGCCCCTGACCCCACTGGGGCTCTGGGACCCCACAGGGATCGAGATCGCCCCCTTCCAAGGACCCTTTTCCAAATTGGGGTATCCTAGCCTCATCGACCCCGGACCTACAGGTCTTGCACTAGAGGGTGATCACTCAGGAAAATCCTGCCCCAGGGGGCAAACTGGACCCATGGGGCATCAAGGGGGCCCCATCCAAGGTCCTTGTCCCAATTTCAGTTCCGTAGCCCCTTCCACTCCGGAGCTACAAAATTTGCAAAAAGGGTCCAAAAGAGAAAAAGGGGCTATTTCGGAGGGTTCATATCTCGGTACCCGAAGTACTTGGGGACCCTATTTTTTGCCCCCCCCCGATCCCTCGAGGGGTTCTCTTACGATCCCTGGAAAGGCAGGTCCCTAAAGGGACCCACAATAGTTTGGGGCCACCCTCTTAAAAGGGTCATGTCAGGTAACATTTATGGCCCTTAGCCCCAAATGGATCCCACGTGGGCACAGAGTTGGGCCCCACTAATCTTCAAAACAAATAGGGTTAGGTCTGACCCCATCATGAGGGGCTTGACCAGTGGTTAAAAAATTCTAGCCCCACCCATGGGGACTGATGACCCCAAGGGGACCCATTTGCCCCACAGGGACCGAGAACGGACGTCTCTTAAGCCCCATCCTAAATTGGGGCCCGCTAGCCCATCGATCCCAGCGCTACACGTCTACCAGTGAAGGGTGACCCATTTTTCAACTCCGGCCACAAGGGGCAAACTGGCCCCAGAACCCTCGAAGGTGACCCCTCTCAAGGTCTCTCCCGAACTTTGAGTTTTCTGGCCCCACAAGTTTGGCAGTGACCCCTCTTTTAAAAAGGCTGTTATTCAGGTAGCGAAAATGGCCCTAAAAGGTAGTCAAAATGGCACTTAAACAAAAACGTAAACAATCCCAGAAGTTTGAGAGTGAGCCATTTTTTCAGATTGCGGATCTTCCGGTAGCCAAAACGGTTATTAAAAAACGTTTAAAATCCCCAATTTTCGATTGGTCATATCTCAGGACCGAAAGTACCTAGGAACCCCATTTTTTGGCCCTGGATCCCTCGAAGGGTTCTTGGTTGACTCCCGGAAGAATAGATCCCTAAAGGGACCGGCAATAGTTTGGGGCCACCCTCTTCAAAGGGTCATGCCGGGATAAGGTTTTTAGCTCTTTGCCCAAACTCGACCCCATGGGGCCATACAGTTGGGCCCAATAATATTAGCCCCATAAAAAATATGGGGCTGACCCCATCAAGTGGGGCTCAGTCAGCAGTCTAAAAATTCTTAACCACCCTTTGGTGACCCCTGACCCCAAGGGGGCAAATTTGCCCCACAAGATTAGGGAACGGACCCCTCTTATCCCCCAGTCCCAAATGGGGTCCTCTAGCCCCATCGACCCCAGAGCTACAAGTCCTCGAGTAAAGGGTGTCACCCTGAAACACTTGGGTCCCAAGGGGGCAAATGAGCCCCATGGGGCTCCAAGCCGCTCTCCTTGAATGCCCCTGCCCAAATTTGGGTCCCCTAGCTCCACCCACTCTCGAGCCCCATAACTTGCAAAGAGGGTCGAAATCGGCAAAGTGGGGCTCTGTTGGAGGGTTTATATCTCGGGACAGGAAGTAGCTAGGAATCCCATTTTTTGGCCCTGAACCCCATGAAGGGGTTCTGTCGACACCCTGAAGAACAGGTCCTTTGAGGGGCCGGCAAAAGTTTGGAGTCACCCTCTTAAAAGGGTCATGTCGGGGTAGGGTTTTTAGCCCTTTGCCCCAAATCGACCTCATGGGGCAATGCAGTGGGGCCCCATGATATTAGCCACTCAAACAATTGGGGGCTGACTCCATCAAATGGGGCTCAGTCGGCAGTCTAAAAGTTCTTAACCCCCCTTTGGGGACCCCTGACCCGAAGGGGAAAAATTTGCCCCCACGGGTGCCTAGACCGAACCCCTCTTAGGCCCCATCCCAAATTAGGGTCCCCTAGCCCAATCAACTTTAGAGCTAGAAGTCCTCCAGTAAAGGGTGTCACTAAAAAACATTGGCCTTAAGGGGAAAATGAACCCCAGGGGGCTCGAAGACGTTCCCTTTGAAGGCCCCTGCCTAAATTTGTGTCCCCTAGCCCCATCCAATCTCGAGCCCCAACACTTCGAAATCGGCAAAAGGGGGCAAATTTCTAGTCTCATATCTCGGGACCGGAAGTACCTAGGGACTCAATTTTTTAGCCCTGGACCCCTCGAAGGACTTTCTGTCGACACCCGGAAGGGCAGGACCAAAAGGGGGCTTTACAATAGTTTGAGGTCACCCTCTTCAAAGGGTCATGCCGGGTTAGGGTTTTTAGCCCTTTGCCCCAAATCGACCCCAAGTGGGCACAGAGTGGGGCCCCACTAGTTCTTAAAACGAATAGGGTTAGGTCTGGCCCCATCATGAGGGGCTCGACCAGTGGTTAAAAAATTCTGGGAACTGCTGACCCCAAGGGGGCCAATTTACCCAACAGGGACCGAGAACGGACCCTTCTTACGCCCCATTCCAAATTGGGGTGCTCTAGCCCCATCGACCCCAGAGCTACACGTTTTCCAGTAAAGGGTGACCTTTCTAAAACTTCTGCCTCGTTGGGGCAAACTGGCCCCAGGGGGCTCGAGAGAGACAACACGGAAGGCCCCTCCCTAATCTTGAGTCCTCTGGCCCCACCCATTTGGCAGTGACGGGTCTTTGAAAAAAGCCATAATTCCGGTAGCCAAACCTGCCCTTAAAAGTAACCAAAATTGCCCTTAAAATGTAAAATTCTCCATTTCTCCAATGGGCCATAATTCTGTACCGGAAGTACCTAGGGATCCCATCTTCTCAAAAACTGACCCCAAATGGGGCCCTCTGATGACTCAGCGAAGGCCAGGCCTCATGAGGTGGCCAGAGTGGATTGGCATGACAACTTTAGAAAGGTAGGGTCGTGATAGGTGTTTTGCCCCTTAGGACCCCATGGGGCAACAGAGTGGGGCCAGTCCTTTTGCCACTCGGGAAAAGTCCGGTCTGGCCCCATCAACTTCGGCCCAGTCGGAATTCAAAAAATGTTGGCCCCACTTTTAAGGACCCCTGACCCCAAAAGGGCCGATTTGTCCCAAAGCGACCGAGAACGGACCACTTTTAGGCCCCATCCCAAATTGGGGTCCTCTAGCCCCATCGACCCCAGACCTACAAGTCCTCCAGTAAAGGGTGTCACCCACTTTGGCCCCACTGGGGCAAATAAGTTCCATGGGGCTCCAAGGCGCTCATCACGAAGGCCCCTCCCCAAATTTGGGTCCCCTAGCCCCACCCATTCTCGAGCCCCAAAACTTGCAAAAAGGGTCGAAATCGGCCAAGGGGGCTCTCTTTGAGGGCTCATATCTCGGTACCGGAAATACCTAGGGACCCCAGTTTTTAATCCTGGACCCCAAGAAGGGTCTTCGGACGACCCCTATAAGGGCAGGTTCTTAAATGGTCTCACAATAGTTTGGGGTCACCCTCTTAAAAGGGTCATGTCGGAGTAGGGTTTTTCTTATGTATAGCAACCATTGGTGTAGCACCAATCATCGGGGAACCAGTTTAGGTTGAGACCCAATCGGAATTCCTTGAATGTCTCGCGCACTATCATTCTCTCAACAAAGGGGGCGTTACGCAAGCTTCTCTTACCAGAGGTGGCGTTACGCAAGCGTCGCTTATACCTCTGTCAACGTTTGGAATCACGTGATAATATAATCACATGATATAAACAATTATTCTCGTTTCCTTTCCCTTTAAAAGTAGCGCACAGAACACTGGGTAGAGAATGACGCACTATGTCGAGTGCACGAGACATTCGAGGCGTTCCGATTGGGTTGGGACCTAGGTAAACTGGTACCCTGTTGATCTCGCTTCTCTCGTGTGAAGCACCAATCAGTAGGGAACCAGTTTAGGACCTAAGGTAGTCTCGTGCAACCAGACGCTCGGCTGTCTCCAGAAATCTCCGACGAGCAGAGATTTTCGTTGCAGATTTGCCGAGACAGCCGAGTGTCTGGTTGAACGAGACTAGACCTAGGTCGGGTATGACGTAACAATGGAAGCCGGGAGCGGTATGACGTAGGAATGCAAAAGCGTACAAACTCCCCGTCGAGGCCTCACTGCGTCACCTATGTATAGACATCTCCTATGTGACGCAGTACAATATACAGATTTGTATATTGTGAGTCCGCGATTATCACGCTGGCAAATAACACTAAAGAAGTAGTTCGTAGTTAAAGCTTGAAAATATTGACATTAAGAACATATATATAAAAGTATGGATTTTATTTTAAATATAAAATGATCAAAAGATCATTAAAGAGAAGGGAGACTGTTCAAATTATAGTGTAAAGTAATAAACTTGTTGTTTACGTTCTTGATTTGAACTATTTACGTTTGACATTATGGTTCTTTTTTCGTCATTCTACAGTGACGTCACACAGTATACAATCGCTATCCCATAATGCCTAACTGGAAGAATTTGGTTTGTGAGCAAACGAACTCTGGCGGAAGTTTGAAGAGCGATATGACGTTAAGTCGAGCATGACGTAACAATGGGAGTTATTAGCTTTACGTCGGGAAAATAACGTTAAAAAAATTGAAATAGCAGAGAACACAATGACGTAACAATTGCAGTAATATGTGATATAGGTGTAATGGTATTTTGTAGTATGGGTGGTGGTATGTGGAGTATGGGCAGTGTAATAGTATGTGGTGTATAGGTTGTAGTTGATAGTGTATGGGTGGTATACACCACATACCACCACCCATATCACCTCCTATACATACATGGTACCACTGGCACACTTATTATTAACACCTTTAAATACTACGCCGACTTGATCGATTTTTCCCTTGTCATTGCTACGTCATAGCGCTCTTGGCTTTCTCAATTTTTTCTGCGTTATCATTACAACATAGCGCTCCCAACTTCTATTGTTACGTCATATCCGACTTGACGTCACAGGTCTCTTGTATTTTTATATCATACCCTAAACTGGTTCCCCGCTGATTTGCAAGAGAAGCGAGGTCAACAGGGTACCATTTCATATCATACCCGACCTAGTTCATCCCAATCGTAACTACTCGGCTATTTCCGCAACCGCAAATGAACCTCATATGTGGATCGACGCCATCATAGTCTATTACCATGTGTACAGAAATGCAACTATGACGTCACAGGCGTACGTTACAATATGAAACGCGAGCTTTCAAATGCATTTAAGATATCATACATGTCTAAGGTATTCTACCACTATTATTTTTTACTTTTATGTTTATGTATTGGAGTGAATAAGACGTTAATGATACCAAAACTGAATCTCTGGTGAAAATATAAATAATACATTATACAAGGATTCGGTTTTGGCCTTTTAACCTAATCCACAGGCGCGCTTCCGGCGAAGAAATGCATCAATTTGATGCAATTCTTGCGCCGATCCACGTCCGAGTCTTTTTACCGGTTACGGAAAAAGGCGAGCGCGTGATCCGATTGAGTCTATCCTAATCCTACGTCATTGACATTTTACGTTATAGCGCTAATGGCTTATATTGTTACATCATCACTTGACCTTTGACCCACCTATCAATGCTGTTTATACTTACAAGGAATGTGATATTGCAGAAAAGAAGGATCAATTATACGCGTAACTCTCAATTAGATTTTTCACCCAAGATTTATAATAAATCATTTCTTTTTATGGTAATGTTGGTATATCAGTAACAATTCTGATTACATATACATGTAGTTGCAATGTCTCAAGCTCTCTCAATGCAATGATACATGCTTTTGCCCAAAATATGATGATATATCTTGAGTATATATTTGAATACAGATAAAAATATTATTATCTTACCTTCACTCAGTGGACTTATTGATTAAACTGCAAAATCAAAATAAATGAGGAGCCTTTCTTTTATACTGCAGTCGGAGAGAGAGGGGGAGAAAAAGAAAGGGAGAGAGAGAGGGATGAATAGAGAGATAAAGAGGTGAGAATGAGAGAGATAAAGAGGAGAGGGTAGAGAGTGAAGGGAGAGAGGGGAAGGGTGGTACAGAGAGAGGAGGAAGAAGACAGGAGACATGGAGAGAGAGGAGGAGGAAGGGTGGGGAGAGAGAGGGGCAAGAGAGAAAGGGAAAGACAGGCATGGAGGCATTGAGTAGGGAGAGATAGATTAGACCGAGAGTGAGTGAGAGGAAAGGTGGGAGGAGGTAGACAGACAAGAGAGCGAGAGAAAGAAAGACAAGAGAGCGAGAGAAAGAAAAACAGTAACAACTAACACCCAATATAATATGTACACACATTCATTTACAAACTATCATAGCTGATGAGCTTAATCAGTCTATCAAAAATTAAAATTCCGTACTAAATGTTGTTTTAATTTGATCTAGTCAATGCAACATGGTGATTATTTCATAACGTTTAAGGATGTCCATGGAGATTTTTTTTATCATTACAGTGTAGCGTCATTTCCATTACAGTACGAAGTGTTTCTCATTTACTAGTATTATACATCTTAGTTCCATAGTAATAACTATGCTAGGCGCGAAATACGTTATTGTAATAGCTTCATTTGTGCACAATAGTCCCCAAAGGCAGCTTAGCAAAACACCATAGGAATTGGCTTAGCTGTCCAAGGATTACTAACTCCGTATCTCTAAAAGGCAGATCTTATGAATCGATCTTTGTATAGGAAATCAAAAATACTATCCTTAAAAGGCAGATTAGTACCGTAGCCTACAAATCGTACTACACTCGTCGTTATGCGTTGCTGATTAACTC
Organism: Ostrea edulis; assembly: GCF_947568905.1. Taxonomy (NCBI): domain Eukaryota; kingdom Metazoa; phylum Mollusca; class Bivalvia; order Ostreida; family Ostreidae; genus Ostrea; species Ostrea edulis. The sequence continues at coordinate 102,485,723 of NC_079164.1, forward strand.
AGTATCCCTGAAAGGCAGGTTTGCCATAGGGCTCGCTGGGTGGCAAAGCTTATCTGGTATCCCTCAAAAGTAAGTGTTTAGATCGTCCGGTTACCCGGGCTAGTTGAGCCTTGATAATTAACTCGGTATCCCTGAAAGGCAGGTCTAGCATAGGGCTCGCAGGGTGGTAAAGCTTATCTGGTATCCCTCAAAAGTAGGTGTTTAGATCGCCCGGTTACCCGGGCTAGTTGAGCCTTGATAATTAACTCGGTATCCCTGAAAGGCAGGTCTAGCATAGGGCTCGCTGGGTGGTAAAGCTTATCTGGTATCCCTCAAAAGTAGGTGACTTTAGGGCCCGGGAACCCGGGCTAGTTGAGCCTTGATAATTAACTCGGTATCCCTGAAAGGCAGGTCTAGCATAGGGCTCGCTGGGTGGTAAAGCTTATCTGGTATCCCTCAAAAGTAGGTGATTTTAGGGCCCAGGAACCCGGGCTAGTTGAGCCTTGATAATTAACTTGGTATCCTTGAAAGGCAGGTCTAGCATAGGGCTCGCAGGGTGGTAAAGCTTATCTGGTATCCCTCAAAAGTAGGTGATTAGATCGCCCGGTTACCCGGGCTAGTTGAGCCTTGATAATTAACTTGGTATCCCTGAAAGGCAGGTCTAGCATAGGTCTCGCTGGATGGTAAAGCTTATCTGGTATCCCTCAAAAGTAGGTGACTTTAGGGCCCGTTTACCCGGGCTAGTTGAGCCTTGATAATTAACTCGGTATCCCTGAAAGGCAGGTCTAGCATAGGTCTCGCTGGGTGGTAAAGCTTATCTGGTATCCCTCAAAAGTAAGTGTTTAGATCGTCCGGTTACCCGGGCTAGTTGAGCCTTGATAATTAACTCGGTATCCCTGAAAGGCAGGTCTAGCATAGGGCTCGCTGGGTGGTAAAGCTTATCTGGTATCCCTCAAAAGTAGGTGTTTAGATCGCCCGGTTACCCGGGCTAGTTGAGCCTTGATAATTTACTTGGTATCCCTGAAAGGCAGGTCTAGCATAGGTCTCGCTGGGTGGTAAAGCTTATCTGGTATCCCTCAAAAGTAGGTGACTTTAAGGCCTGGTTACCCGGGCTAGTTGAGCCTTGATAATTAACTCGGTATCCCTGAAAGGCAGGTCTAGCATAGGGCTCGCTGGGTGGTAAAGCTTATCTGGTATCCCTCAAAAGTAGGTGACTTTAGGGCCCAGGAACACGGGCTAGTTGAGCCTTGATAATTAACTCGGTATCCCTGAAAGGCAGGTCTAGCATAGGGCTCGCTGGGTGGTAAAGCTTATCTGGTATCCCTCAAAAGTAGGTGATTTTAGGGCCCAGGAACCCGGGCTAGTTGAGCCTTGATAATTAACTTGGTATCCTTGAAAGGCAGGTCTAGCATAGGGCTCGCAGGGTGGTAAAGCTTATCTGGTATCCCTCAAAAGTAGGTGTTTAGATCGCCCGGGAACCCGGGCGAGTTGAGCCCTATTAATGAACTTAGTATCCCTGAAAGGCAGGTCTGGGATAGGGCTCGCAGGGTGGTAAAGCTTATCTGGTATCCCTCAAAAGTAGGTGTTTAGATCGCCCGGGAACCCGGGCTAGTTGAGACCTATTAATAAACTTGGTATCCCTGAAAGACAGGTCTAGCATAGGTCTCGCTGGGCGGTAAAGCTTATCTGGTATCCCTCAAAAGTAGGTGTTTAGATCGTCCGGTTACCCGGGCTAGTTGAGCCTTGATAATTAACTCGGTATCCCTGAAAGGCAGGTCTAGCATAGGGCTCGCAGGGTGGTAAAGCTTATCTGGTATCCCTCAAAAGTAGGTGATTTTAGGGCCCAGGAACCCGGGCTAGTTGAGCCTTGATAATTAACTTGGTATCCTTGAAAGGCAGGTCTAGCATAGGGCTCGCAGGGTGGTAAAGCTTATCTGGTATCCCTCAAAAGTAGGTGTTTAGATCGCCCGGTTACCCGGGCTAGTTGAGCCTTGATAATTAACTTGGTATCCCTGAAAGGCAGGTCTAGCATAGGTCTCGCTGGATGGTAAAGCTTATCTGGTATCCCTCAAAAGTAGGTGACTTTAGGGCCCGGTTACCCGGGCTAGTTGAGCCTTGATAATTAACTCGGTATCCCTGAAAGGCAGGTCTAGCATAGGTCTCGCTGGGTGGTAAAGCTTATCTGGTATCCCTCAAAAGTAAGTGTTTAGATCGTCCGGTTACCCGGGCTAGTTGAGCCTTGATAATTAACTCGGTATCCCTGAAAGGCAGGTCTAGCATAGGGCTCGCTGGGTGGTAAAGCTTATCTGGTATCCCTCAAAAGTAGGTGTTTAGATCGCCCGGTTACCCGGGCTAGTTGAGCCTTGATAATTAACTTGGTATCCCTGAAAGGCAGGTCTAGCATAGGTCTCGCAGGGTGGTAAAGCTTATCTGGTATCCCTCAAAAGTAGGTGACTTTAAGGCCTGGTTACCCGGGCTAGTTGAGCCTTGATAATTAACTCGGTATCCCTGAAAGGCAGGTCTAGCATAGGGCTCGCTGGGTGGTAAAGCTTATCTGGTATCCCTCAAAAGTAGGTGACTTTAGGGCCCAGGAACACGGGCTAGTTGAGCCTTGATAATTAACTCGGTATCCCTGAAAGGCAGGTCTAGCATAGGGCTCGCTGGGTGGTAAAGCTTATCTGGTATCCCTCAAAAGTAGGTGATTTTAGGGCCCAGGAACCCGGGCTAGTTGAGCCTTGATAATTAACTTGGTATCCTTGAAAGGCAGGTCTAGCATAGGGCTCGCAGGGTGGTAAAGCTTATCTGGTATCCCTCAAAAGTAGGTGTTTAGATCGCCCGGGAACCCGGGCGAGTTGAGCCCTATTAATGAACTTAGTATCCCTGAAAGGCAGGTCTGGGATAGGGCTCGCAGGGTGGTAAAGCTTATCTGGTATCCCTCAAAAGTAGGTGTTTAGATCGCCCGGGAACCCGGGCTAGTTGAGACCTATTAATAAACTTGGTATCCCTGAAAGACAGGTCTAGCATAGGTCTCGCTGGGTGGTAAAGCTTATCTGGTATCCCTCAAAAGTAGGTGTTTAGATCGTCCGGTTACCCGGGCTAGTTGAGCCTTGATAATTAACTCGGTATCCCTGAAAGGCAGGTCTAGCATAGGGCTCGCAGGGTGGTAAAGCTTATCTGGTATCCCTCAAAAGTAGGTGATTTTAGGGCCCAGGAACCCGGGCTAGTTGAGCCTTGATAATTAACTTGGTATCCTTGAAAGGCAGGTCTAGCATAGGGCTCGCAGGGTGGTAAAGCTTATCTGGTATCCCTCAAAAGTAGGTGTTTAGATCGCCCGGTTACCCGGGCTAGTTGAGCCTTGATAATTAACTTGGTATCCCTGAAAGGCAGGTCTAGCATAGGGCTCGCTGGATGGTAAAGCTTATCTGGTATCCCTCAAAAGTAGGTGACTTTAGGGCCCGGTTACCCGGGCTAGTTGAGCCTTGATAATTAACTCGGTATCCCTGAAAGGCAGGTCTAGCATAGGTCTCGCTGGGTGGTAAAGCTTATCTGGTATCCCTCAAAAGTAAGTGTTTAGATCGTCCGGTTACCCGGGCTAGTTGAGCCTTGATAATTAACTCGGTATCCCTGAAAGGCAGGTCTAGCATAGGGCTCGCTGGGTGGTAAAGCTTATCTGGTATCCCTCAAAAGTAGGTGTTTAGATCGCCCGGTTACCCGGGCTAGTTGAGCCTTGATAATTAACTCGGTATCCCTGAAAGGCAGGTCTAGCATAGGTCTCGCTGGGTGGTAAAGCTTATCTGGTATCCCTCAAAAGTAGGTGACTTTAAGGCCTGGTTACCCGGGCTAGTTGAGCCTTGATAATTAACTCGGTATCCCTGAAAGGCAGGTCTAGCATAGGGCTCGCTGGGTGGTAAAGCTTATCTGGTATCTCTCAAAAGTAGGTGACTTTAAGGCCCGGGAACCCGGGCTAGTTGAGTCTTGATAATTAACTCGGTATCCCTGAAAGGCAGGTCTAGCATAGGGCTCGCTGGGTGGCAAAGCTTATCTGGTATCCCTCAAAAGTAGGTGTTTAGATCTCCCGGGAACCTGGGCTAGTTGAGCCTTATTAAGTAACTTGGTATCCCTGAAAGGCAGGGCTAGCATAGGTCTCGCTGGATGGCAAAGCTTATCTGGTATCCCTCAAAAGTAGGTGTTTATATCGCCCTGGATCTTGAGTTAGTTTGGTCTTAATAATTAACTCGATATCCAAAAGCAGGTTTTGAGGAATGGTCTTTTTAGTGAGTTATAATGTTGAATGAAAGTTTTGAGTTGATTTTGTGTACTGAATGAGGGGGGGGAGGGTAATTAAAATAATTTCTATGATTAACTTTTGATCAAAAATACCCTTCTGTACTTTCAAAAATAATTTCTAAAGATATGTTACTTTGACCACCGCTAGATATCATCAGTTTTGCTTTTAATAAGACTTCTTATTAAATATTATTTTTTTCCATGTTGCATTCGCTGTTTTATCTACTTCCTAGGGGTGAGATCGAAAGTTCAATGTCTGACAAAAAAACTAAATTCACATAGTTTTTACGCCCCCCCCCCTATCCGCCCCCACAACGACCCCCTAAACTAGATATGATGAGTGTTTAAACTATAATCGATTAACAAGTAAGAACAAACGAGTATAAATAACTCTGTATACCCTATCTTCTGTTTATTCACAAATGAAAGTGTAGATTAAAACTATCAAATGTTCATTAAAATGTAATATCGTCATGTAGTTTTAACAGTCACTTGTCTTTCTCCTTTTTCGACTAATGTGTAATCGATGTCGGATGAGAGAAACTTACAGAAGTTTTAACACCCCCCCTCCTCCCCCTAACTATTTGAATTTAGATTTTTATCCGAAATCAATCTGTTGATCTCGCCCCTTACAGTTTTTTATATCAAATTTCTTACTGTTTTTAACATCTGAGAGAATTAGGGTTTGATTAATTATGTTAATTAAATAATACTCTGTATACTTTCTATCAAATCGTATTTCTCTCCATATTGCGTTCATTGCTTTATTTATTTCTTACATTTTTAATAGTTCAGCTAATTAGGGTTTAATTAGTAATCTTAATTAGTAAAAAAAATCCCAACAATTTTCTTTGCCTTCTTTATCGTAAACACATTTCTTTACGAAATTATTCGACGTACGACTTATCTTTCTATCTATGATCAGGGGCAAGTAACTCGTGGGTCACCTGCTTTTGAGGGATACCATCTAGTCATAACCCAAAATTTCAGGCCCCGGGGTAGGGGTTTTCGACGTTTGCGAACCCGATGTTTATTCACTAAGTGTGATGCATTATGATCAAAAATCGGAAGAGCGGATCTCCGTAACTAGAGCGAGTACCATCACCATTTCTTCACAATGAAAGAGTTGACCACTAATGCTTTACCCTCAAAATTTCAGGCCCCGGGGGTAGGGGGTCTTCGATGCTTCTGAACCCGATGTTTATTCACCAAAGTGTAAAGCACTGTGAATAAAAATTACAGGGGCGGATCTCCCTAAGCAGGGAGAGTACCATCACCATTTCTTCATAGTGGGAGGAGTTGACCACTATCACCTTACACTATCAATAGCATTGGTATCCAGCCATATTGATTTATGAAACATTATCATTGAAGTACATATCATAATACTACTGTCATATAAAAGATAAACAGAAATAAACTGATCAACTACGTCATATACCTGTACATATAATAATAAATATAATAATAAATAGATCAACTACGTCATATACCTGTACATATAATGATAACTAGACAAACTACGTGGAATGTTCACATTGTTTCCGACGATAAAACATTATATACTGTCTTTGCTAAAAATGGTTGGAAAGATACACCATTCAGTACGAAAACAAACTTGTCTGCGTTATTAAGAGATATAAAAGAATGCGAATTATGCAGAAAAATCTGAATATATTTATAATACAACTGCTTATATACACGAACTGTTATATTTTGTTTATCTGTTTCCATGTTTTTAACTTTCATTTCCGCCAGATAGAATGTTAAAGGGTGCCCCGTGTCAAGGGTCACAATCCTATTGGCACGCAAAAGAATTATCATGAAAGAGTTGGCTCACTGGGAGCCGTCATGAAACTCTAAAATACATTATGTATTTCAGTTAGCTAACCTCCGTTAAATGGCAAAAATAGTGCCAAAAATGGCGTAAAGTTCATGAATTTTAGAATCTTTTATGAAATTTTACGCTTTCCGGAGTCAATTAAAAGAGGAAATACAAAGAACGAATTATGCAAGCATGTATATGTATTGAACTACATTTATATCAAACATGTCGCAGAAAACAGGGGTAACCTTTAAAAACTGTCATGTGTTTCTACCTTTTAGTGCTTAATTTCAATGTTTAATTGCCCACCAGATTTACGTCTTTACCCTTGTTGGAAGACAAGGACAAATTTTGTCAAATATTGACAAAAACATTTTCCTAATCGTCATGTTATTAAGAGGTTCTTATCTTGGTCTTCTTTCCGGCAGATTGGGCGGAGATCCTCGAGTCAATTCTTACCGTCTGTCTTCAATCATTCTAAGGTGTGTTATTTTTAGATCTTAATTAACTGCTGCACATCTGATAAGGGAAACATACATAGTATATGCTGGAATGTAAGGAAGTGTCCAGAAACTGTCTACAGTGCTATAGAAAGCAGGTATTTGTGTCACCAGGAGTGAAGAAATGCGAATTTGTTCAATACTTGTAAAAGTGCAAAGAATACGTAATCAACAGAAGTGCAACAGATATATATATATATATATAAACTTTTAGAAATGAACTTTCCTCTGAAGGAAAACCAAATCATAAAGAATGACTACATTTAACACATATATGTTGATTTTGAACCCCCAGTGCCCCCATCATTTACAACTTTTTATTGTACCCGAGATGTACATTATACTTGTTTTATGTTATAAATACTTGTTTTATGACGTAACCCATTTTTAAGGATCATTGCATAATCCTCTAGGCATTGTGTCATTGTTGTTAGATACTATGATTGTCTGCTCATACTTTCCCGCTCATATTGTTGTTTGCTTTATTGACTGTCATTAATTAAATAAATAAACGATCTTACAAAGATACATCACAGGGGCTCGTCATGAAATTTTCGTCTTATCAAAATTTGACATCGTCTATTCTATATTTACACAAGGGAGGAATCCGGAATTCCAAAAATCGCTAACTCAAATTTTCATTCGTTTCCTTTTTGTATTTCAAGGACGTTAAATCTTACAATCCCGGTCTCGATCGATCGATTATTTTTGATAGATAAAACGTCGTCGATATATCTAAATGTCGAATTGAAGGCCACAGCAAGAGATATTTTCTTCTCAAATAGAAGTTTCTGAATAAATTCTGCTTCATATGAATATAAAAACAGGTCAGCTAACAACGAGAACGCGTCTTCTATTTTGGATGATTGAGGAAAAGTGGTTAAAAGCGACAGAAAAGGTATTACTTCTTCATATCTAATGACGGTATAAATAGATATTAGGTATTTTTACAGACTATGATCTCTCCTCGATCGATTGAGACCGGGGTTGCTAGATTTAACGTCCTTGAAATATAAAAAGGAGACGAAGGAAAATGCGCATGCGGTAGCGAATTTTGAGATTCCGGGTTAATTCGTGACGAGCCCCTGTGGATACACGGCTGGATCCAGTAAATGTTCTACCAAACCCCTATCTTTGCTCCTCACAAAAATATTAACAGCTGTGAAGGAAAACTTCAAACTTACTGTGCGACTACATATGTCAGATATGCTAGAGTTCCTCATTGACAATATCTTCGTGGTTTTTGGTGATCAGGTCTTCCAACTGTCCGTTTGAATTCCCATGGGCATGAATTGTGCTCCTTTGTTAGCTGACCTGTTTTTATATTCATAAGAAGCCGAATTTATTCAGAAACTTCTATTTGAGAAGAAAATATATCTTGCTGTGGCCTTCAATTCGACATTTAGATATATCGACGACGTTTTATCTATTAACAATAAAAACTTTCATTCATATGTCGATTCGATATAACCTTGCGAGCTCGAAATAAAAGACACCACAGAGTCGTCCACTTCTGCCTCATACTTAGAGATATTTTAATGAAAGTAGATATTAACGGCAAACTAACAACTCAGCTTTATCACAAACGGAATGATTTCAGCTTCTCCATCGTCAACTTCCCATATTTATATAGCAATATTCCATTATCACCTGCATATGGAGTTTATATCTCTCAACTGATTCGATACGCAAGAGCTTGTTCTGCGTATAGTCAGTTTATAAAATCGAGGCTAGCTACTGACAAACAAGTTAATGGTACAGGGGTTTCAACAGTCTCGTTTAAAGTCAGCATTTCGCAAATTCCATGGTCGTTATAACGATCTAGTTTGCCAATACAACCTATCATTGGGTCAAATGTTGTCTGACGTGTTTCATACCGATTGTTAGACCGTTCGTGACACACTGATTTTGACTACGAATAACTCCGTTTACCTGATGAAGATATACGGCTCACGGCGGGTGTGACGGGTCAACAGGGGATGTTTACTCTTCCTAGGCACCTGATTCCACTTCTGGTTTGTCCAGGGGGATCCGTGTTTGCCCAACTCTCTATTTTGTATTGCTTATGGGAGTTATGAGATTGATCACTGTTCGTTATCTTCACCTTTCATGATCATTTCTAATCCTCTACTGGGTGTTACGTGCATGATTTTATTGTAGTAATGGAATTTTATATGAGCAGTTACCCACAGAATTGCGTTACTGTCTTTAACCCCCATATAATTCTCCCATAGCTTGACCGTAATCTGAAAAAAAAATCAGAAGTTGGAATTTTCGGTGAGCGGAGATGGACTAATCTACTTTAATCATAAACGGTGAGCACATGGTTCTCCGAAGAACGGCCACCTTGAATTTTATTTAACAGACAACCATGTCCGTCTAACACATACCCCCATCACATTATCAGACGTTTTCATCGTTGTAGCTGGATGTTGTTTACCTGGTATTGAATTCATTATGGCCGGCTGAGTATGTTACAATTACTGCGATTTAACCACTAGAGGTTGAATACATTTATCAAAGTGATAAGGAGCCCGTTTTTTATTACTGTACAATTTCCCAGCATCCTAAGGGCACTACGCAGTGTTTTTAGAGTCAACCACGTCATGATTTTTGGGATATTAGCAAACAAAACAAAAAAGTGACGTCAAACGCAAAGTCGTCTATCGTATGGGGAAAAAATGACACGGCAATTTGAATGTTTTAAACAGTTTTCGCAGGGCTTAGGAACATGAAGGAAAGTGGCCTCCTCATCCCCATGAATTAGATTTCGTGTTGTACCTAGCGTATAAGCATTTTTCTCCCAACACAATTAAATCTTACATATCTGGGATATCCTAGCTACTATTCAACTCAGTCGTATTTATTCAGAAAAGCCCTGGTTGGATTGACTCCTAAAGACCCGCGCGTTGACGACAGGAAACCACTTTCAATTATCATTTTGTCAAGTATACTCCATTTGCTGCCTACAATTTGCAAATCCTCTTATGAATCTGCGCTATTCTCGGCCATATTCACAACCGCATTTTTCGGGTATTTCAGAATGAGAGAACTAGTTCAAAATTCAGTACATGACCCTGGCCATGCTAATCAAGCTAGGGATGTAATCTAGCTAGAACACACTAATACAGTCTCCATTTTCCTTAAACACTCAAAAACTGACCAGGAAGGAAAGGGCTTATCATTTAACGCTACCCTGTACACGTCAGACCAGTGCTCACCATGCGATTAATCATGCAATTAAGACACATTCTCCCAGGAGCATTTTTGGTCACCTCTCGCACAAGTGTTTGGGTTCAGGACCCCCCCCCCCCAAGCTACATGAGTTGATTTAATTAATTTTTTGTTGAAAATATTTCTCATATAGTCAACAACGTCGTGTATACCCCTAAAGTTCACAAATAATTCAAAATAAGCCCTTTTAGAAAAATGACCTCACTAGTTATTATAACAGAACAAGGTTTCTAACTCCCGCATCAAGTCGTCTGCAAAAATGTCAAACTCCCTGGGAAAACCTTGCCCATAGTCGTTCAAAATTCATTTACCTGTGTCCTGAACCCAAGCACCTGTGACCTCTCGGGCAGACCAATGACCAGGTACAAGTCACGTCAGTTTTTAATATGGCTATCAGTAGTTTAGGGTTAGGTAAACGAGTATACAAAACCCATTCCTTCCGGATCGGGACAGTTTCCTCTGTTTTGAACACGGGATCTAGTGAACAAAATATTGCTAGTAGGGGCCGATGTTTAAGTGCATTAGGAAATAAGGTTCACTATATTGTTCTGCCTCGAGCTCGGGAGGGGGAGGATAAAATAAAGATAATTAAAAAAACAAACAATATTGACAGTGTAGGACCAAAGAGAATATTTAAAGTTAGGACATTACTGAAGGTAAGATATGCACCCATATGCTGGTTATACATGGGGGTGGGGGTGGGGGTGGGCGGGCGGGCGCAACAGCATTTCAGTGGACAAAGGGGCCAAGTCAGCTGACTTGTGTCTCAGACTAAAGGGAGTGTTCCTAAATCTAACAGCATTACATGAATAATATTGATATCTCAGATACCGGTACTGTGACAGTAGTCTTCATTGGAGGAGGAATAAATCAAACTGCCATGGAAAAAAGAAAAATTCGAGTAAACAGCCATGTGGCTACTTATTTGCTTAGTTCAGGGGGAGGGGGTAATCGCCGTTGAGATTCGGCTCGGCTGAATATTTGGACTGACGCCTTCACCGAATCTTGGAGCAGTCCTTCATAATTTATGTCTGGAACTTTACTTTCAGCTTCAGCCACTTCTAGTAATTAAAGTGCACTTAGGTGACACTGCTGTTTGCTTCAAATAAGTGATTTGACTGTTAAAATAACTCTCTATCACTAGCAATGTTGTATTACTTACCATTTAGGTATAAAAATCCCAAAATGAAAACAGGCACTACATTTTCCGTTCATATGAAGATTTCCAAGGCACATTATTTTATCTCCTGGAATTGAAGAGTTCCTATAGTCTGCGATACATCGTATCTCTACATACCTACTTGCATTTCGCTAATTCAAAAAAACAAACTATATGAACTCTTCAATTTTGGGAGATAAAATATTGCGCCCTAGAAGTCTTCATTTGAACGGGAAAATTAGTAATGGTTTATTTTATGGAATTTACATATTTAGACGGTAAGTAATACAGCATTTATAGTGATAGAGAGTTAGTTTAACAGTCAAATCACTTATTTGAAGCGAACATCAGTGTCACCTAAGTGCACATTAATTGCTAGAACTGGCTGAAGCTGAAAGTAAATTTCCAGACATGAATTGTGAAGGACTGATCCGAGATTCAGTGAAGGCGTCAGTCCAAATATTCAGCCAAGCCGAATCTCAGCCGAGATTAGGGGGGGGGGGGGTACACCAGGTATCCAGATTTACATTAGGTCAACAGAGATACGGTCCACCTTTCTGACATGGACAACAACTTGTTTTTGTTTAGATTGCAACAGGCATTGCAAGTCGTTTTAAGAATAATTTTATTCAGGTGTCCCCAAGATTTGGTGACAACGGGCCATGGCTGCGCTAAGACTGATTGATTGTCTCACCTACAGGTAGTCATTTTAGTGTTATGGACTAGATCAACTTTGAACGAATACTTGAATCATATGGATATCCATTGGTGTTTGTCAAATTGATGGTGGCAGGGTGCTTAAATAAAAAAGCCACATATTGGCTAGAGAGGAATTTGCCTCACATTATTGTGTCAGTCATAATCTGATAGTTATTCATAACCTTGTGGTACAGGTTGCCTACTGGTGGCGCAGCCTGTGCTTGGGCATAGTCTCGTGGCGGCTATTTTGGCTCACCAGTAGTGCTCAACAGTTGTTTCCTATTTGACTTTAATAATTTATAATACATGTATATAGAGGGGGAACACACAATTATTTTAAAATTGCATTGTTCAGGAGTCTTTTGTAAAATTTTGAATTACGAGAAACTAGCATTTGTGGACAGGTCAATGCTATCAAAACTCTGGTATACTGGGATTCCTCAAGATCTAAATAATGCCTGTAAGTATTGACTGTTATTGTTATCAAAACACCTCTCTGGGGACCCTCTAGACCACAGTCTCTGCAGATGTGAATCCACCTGAGATCTATTGTTAAAAGTTTGATTGACAGGCGGACTACCATTGATCACAATACCGGTAAAATTTGGGGGTGTTAACTTATAATTGGGTCTTTAAATGAATGAATTTGTCTATACTAGGTGATCAAGTAAGTGAGCATCTGTGCCTAGGGCCCACCTATTCATGCTTGTATTGTTTAGGGATGCCAGAAAGGCAATAATTGATGCCTGGGTCTTTTATTGTAAATTGCAGCCGTGGTAAATATCGCCAAATAAAGTTTTCTAGGTATTATTTTACTTCTTCTTCCTGCATGAGAATACCCAAGTCTGGGCTCAATGCACCTTTTAAAAATGACATTTTCTGGGTCAATATGATATTTAGTTACCCGAGAAATACATTATTGACCAAGCCCGGATTACAAGGTGAACATTGTATATCGATAGTAGATAAAGCATTGTAGTGACCAAGAAAATGTCAATAGAATAACGTAAAACATTGTAAAGACCAAGAAAATGTCAATAGAATAACGTAAAACATTGTAGTGACCAAGAAAATGTCAATAGAATAAGGTAAAACATTGAAAGTCACTCGAAATCTGGTCAAGCATCTTGATTTAAAGCTATCGCGCTAGACCTACAGTAGTCCAAAGTGATTAGAGACGCGAGTTTTCATAGGGCTATAAAAAGATAACCAATCATATGAAGTTGGGAATACCCAATATATTTTTTGTCCGAAGATGAAAAAATAAAACGTTACGTTCACCTCCAAGACACGTAGAAGTGAATTTTACATCTCAGACAATCAGAAAACTCGGAATTAATTATGTACAAAATACAATTTACCACTAGAGAAGCAATTGCATAACAAAATCTACTTTTTTATACAATAGGTTACTGTGCTCTAAAATTTAGCAATCGTTCAAACAATTTACTGATCCCTGCTACAAATGTTTTCTATGTAAGTTTACATTAAACTAGAAGAAATTCCGCGAAAGCGCGGGAAATCACAATTAAATGATATGACATAGAGGAAGGACATTTTTAATGCGTGTTTGAATTGTTGCGCACACGAATTGGATTAACGATATCTTTAATTCAAATGAATTGAAGATTTTTTTTAAAAAATAATTACATGCATTAGTAATGTTATATTTATTGATATGCTTTCTCCTCCCGGGCACCTGATCCCACCTCTGGTGTGTCCAGGGGTCCGTGTTTGCCCAACTATCTGCTTTGTATTGCTTATAGGAGTTATGAGATTGATCACTGTTCGTTATTTTCACCTTTCATCAAATACAGTAAATATAATTTGATTATTAGGAATTATTAGGAAGTCACTTGAAGCTCCAAATTAAATGTTCCTTATGCAACACGAATAATCTCTCTCTGTATTGAAAAATTAGATAATGATTTTATGAATGCATAAATTTGTAATACGTCATGCCGAATAGTTGACCAAAGACAAAAGGTTACAACTTGAATATAGTGAAATACAAATGGTCGTTCATAATTTCAAAATTGAAACTCAGTATTGAAAATGTGTTTATAATGGTAGTTTTTGTCCAGTGCGACAATTCCTGGGCAAAATTATGAATACACGTCGTTTCTTCACATCAAACACAATAATCGAAAACATAATGCACTACACGAATGACAAAAAGAAAAACTGCTATATATTGTAAACAGTGGCCTGATTTCTTGGACAATGTCGAGTAGTGTACAACCTAATTTCGGTAAAATGTTTTAACTTTAAAGTTATAAGGCGCAAATTTCCCAGAACAGCACCGAGCCATTCGATATCTGACATACATGTATTAGACAGTTTTTGATTTATAACTCACTTTCAAGATCTGTGTCATCACAAAACATGTTGAACCAAAATAAAAACTTTTTTTGTGTTTATCCATGTGTTTGTACATATAAGTAACTGTTAATAAATTATTACAAAAAGTCGTAACAGTGACGGAAAAAATACACTGAAAATATATACAGATGAATATCGTATGTAAAAATTTATTGATGTATCAGATCGTTGGACTTGGGAGGAGTGTCCTTCATTGACGTAATATTATTATAAATCTTCATAAAATGATAAATATGGGACTAGTCAAAACTATAGGGTCAAAAGTGCTGGTTATGGTCTCGGTGAGAGTTGCTGATGCCACTAGGCATCTCTTGCTAAATACCGAGAAATGCCTACCGTCTCAAATAGGTTCTGCCAGCAAAGTAGCATGTCACACCTCGTCGTTGGTGGCCCTGGAAATACTTGTAGCTGAGTGACAGTGGCGTAAGGCGAGTCTCTGTCGCCTTCAAATATCTGGAATATGTGGCTAAGGGATGGAATAACCCCGACAGAAAACCACCAGTCCTCCAGGTCTAGGGGGCTGAGCTCAGGGCTAACAACCCAGACTTGTTAGAAAATGATTGTTACAGAAACAGCAACGAGGAACTTATCTATAACTGTGGAAGAGAGTCTTCCAAGTACCAATATGGGAACAAGTATGACTGATGGTAGTGAAAGCCACGAGGAAGCTACCAACACGACAAGGGAGGCCCTCAACACGGCCAAGACAAAAATCCGAATTGGTTTTTGGAATGTAAGAACAATATATGCTGCAGGGAAACTAGCACAGATAACAGCAGAAATGCAGCGTTACAAGCTACACATCTTAGGCATCAGTGAAAGCAGATGGACAGAATCTGGCAAGATAAGAACAACAACAGGAAAGACAGTGTTATACTCTGGGAGATAAGATGGAAAACATCATGAAGGAGTAGCCTTTATTTTGAAGAAAGGAATTGAAAAGACATTAATGGAGTGGAAACCAGTAAACAGCAGATTGATTATTGCAGGATTGAGAGGAAAACAAATCAACATGACGTTGCTCCAGTGTTATGCCCAACTAACGATAGCAGCGTAGAGTCTAAAGATGCATTTTACGAACAACTTCAGAATGAATTGGACAGAACACCACAACATGACATCAAAATTATTATGGGAGACATGAATGTTAAAGTTGGATCCAGCAACATGCATTATGATAGAGCAATGGAAAAACATGGTTGTGGCTGCATGAATGAAAATGGTAAAAGATTAGCAGAGTTCTGTACCACAAATA
The DNA here is from genome assembly GCF_947568905.1 of Ostrea edulis. Lineage (NCBI taxonomy): Eukaryota > Metazoa > Mollusca > Bivalvia > Ostreida > Ostreidae > Ostrea > Ostrea edulis. The sequence goes on from NC_079164.1 coordinate 102,501,043, forward strand.
ACTATGTCATAGGAGGTACCCTTTTCCCACATCGTGACATCCATAAACTTACCGGGTATTCTCCCAACCTTAGAGACAAGAACCAGATAGACCACATCATGATAAACGGAACCTGGAGACGTTCTCTGCTAGATGTAAGAGTTAAAAGAGGTGCTGATATAGAGAGTGACCACCATTTAGTAACTGCTCTTATCAAACTCAAACTTCGAGGGACTAAGCAAGTGAAAACAACAGTTAGACATTTCGATATTGATAGGCTCAAAGATACCAGAGTCAAGAAAGAATTATCCATCCAAGTCAAGAACAGATTTCAAGCACTTCAAAACCTACCAGAACTAGATGAAAGAGACTCCATTGATAAAAAATGGGAAAGAGTGGCCGACATATACAGAAAATGCAGGGGGAAATGTATTGGTTTTAGACAACAACAGAAAACCAAGGACTGGATAACACCTGACACATGGGCAAAAATCAGTGCAGGAAGAGATATAAAAAAGAAAATGAATGAGGCTAAATCATCTCGACTGAAAGAAAGGTTACAACTTGAATATAGTGAAATACAACGGGATGTGAAGAAAATTACCCGAACAGATAAAAGATCATACATGGATAAGTTGGCATCAAAAGCAGAGGAAGCAGCAAATAAAGGTGAACAAGACAACCTATACAAAATTACAAAGACTATCTGTGGTAAGAGCAATACATCCTCAAATGTACCTATCAAAGACAAACAAGGGAAACTATTAACACCAGAAAAAGAACAAGAGATACGCTGGACAGAACATTTTCAAGAAAACTGAATAGACCTTCTCTTCAAGAACCAGAAATCCAGGAAACTGATGAAGATCTTGATATTAGCATAGAACCATCAAATAAATCTGAAATTATAGCTGCCATCAAGAGTTTAAAGAATGGAAAAGCACCAGGCTGTGACAATCTAAATTGAGAACTTTTCAAAACAGACCCAGTACTAGCAGCAAACATCCTGCATCCCATCTTTCATGAAATCTGGAAAGAAACAATATTACCAGAAGAATGGAATAAAGGCACCATCATCAGAATTCCAAAAAGGGGCCACGAAGTGATTGCAACAACTGGCGTGGAATTACATTGCTCTCTATCCCAAGCAAGATAATGGCCAAAATAATCATTAAGCGAATATCAAATGCGACTGACAGCTTATTGCGAAACGAACGAGCAGGTGTTCGCCCAGGTAGAGGATGCACAAAGCAAACATTTACACTACGCAATATCATTGAACAATGTTATGAATGGCAAAGAAAACTCTACATCAATTTTGTTGACTTCGAGAAAGCATTTGATACCATCCACAGAGAAAGCCTATGGAGAATTGTTAGATCTTATGGAGTGCCACAACACCTTATACAGCTAATAAAGAGTTTCTACAACAACTTCAAGTGTACAGTTGGTAGCGGTGATCTACACTTCCAAGTAAAAACAGGCGTCCATCTAGGCTGTGTTATGTCCTTAACACTTTATCATCGGCATTGACTGGGTAAAGCGTCAGACAACATCAGATTCCAACAGAGGCATTAGATGGGGTATACACTCAACACTAGAAGATCTAGACTTCGACGATGACATTGCCATGCTCTCTCACACGCATCAGCACATGCAAGAGAAAACCAACAGACTACAACATTATGCAGGACAAATTGGATTGAACATCAACGTCAAGACGACAGAAATCATGACATTGAACATCAGTAGACCATCACCAGTCATGTTAGGCGAACAAGAACTGCCTAATACCAACACTTTTACATACCTTGGCAGCGTGGTAAGCACATATGGTGGTGCAGAGGCAGATATCCAACTAAGACTCTGCAAAGCAAGAACAGCCTTCAAGAAGATCTTAAGAATCTTCTGGCCACAGAAGATATCAAATGAAGACCTTCTCAACAGATGTCAACAAGAAGACATGGTCATGATCATAACAAAGATACGATGGAAATGGATAGGCCATGTTCTTCGTAAAGACAAGGATAACATCTCAAGAACAGCCCTGTTTTGGACACCTGAGGGGAAACGAAAGAGAGGAAGGCCTAAGATAACATGGAGACGAACAGTAGAAGCGACTGGTTGTAGACCTAAGCGTCTATATTGATATAATGCCTCGTTCTTGGTGCCAAGATCACGGATAGAAGAACAAAAAGGCATATTTTATTTATCAAAAGATTATCAAAACTAATTTCTTCTATAAGATCAAAATCAAGCATTAAAAAGAAAGAATTTACTTCATATCGTATTATCCTAAGTTGTCACTAAAAAGGAAAAAGAAAACTGGCTTAGATTCGCCAAAACGTGTCCGCCACTATACTCTAACTTTTGCTATTTCAGGGTAGTTTTCACATTAAATGAAGAAGGTGCTGTCCTTTAAATCAAAGTACTGATAGACGGTGGCATGGGTTTGCAAAGGTGACCTTAAAAAAGTACAGAGATTGTAACTGTCTGAATGAGCAATTATTTAATGGGAATTGAGTTTTTTTTAAATATTAATTCAATAATGGTAAAACAAGATACACGAATTCATGTATAGTTTATTAAATCCAAAAGAAGAAACACTTACATGCAAGGTGAAGATAACGAACAGTGATCAATCTCATAACTCCTACAAGCAATACAAAATAGATAGTTGGGCAAACACGGACCCCTGGACACACCAGAGGTGGGATCAGGTGCCTAGGAGGAGTAAGCATCCCCTGTTGACCGGTCACACCCGCCGTGAGCCCCATATCCCGATCAGGTAAACGGAGTTATCCGCAGTCAAAATCAGTGTGCCAAGAACGGCTTGACAATCGGTATGAAACACGTCAGACAGCATTTGACCCAATGCGAGGTTGTATTGACGAACTAGATCGTTATAACGACCATAGAATTTGCGAAATGCTGACTTCAATCGAGACTGTTGAAATCCCTGTACCATCAACTTTTTTGTCAGTAGCTTACCTCAATTTAAAAACTGACTATACACAGAACAAGCTCTTGCATATCGAATCAGTTGAGATATATAAACACCATATGCTGGTGATAATGGAATATTGCTACATAAATGTGGGAAGTTGACGATGGAGAAGCTGAAATCATCCCGTTTGTCATACAGTTGATTTGTTAGTTTGCCGTTAATGTCTACTTTCAATAAAATAACTAAGTATGAAACAGAAGTGGACGACTCTGTGGTGTCTTTTATTTCGAGCTCACAGGGATATATCAAATCGACATATGAATGAAAGCTATCATTGTTAATAGACAAAACGTCATCGATATATCTAAAAGTCGAATTGAAGGTCACAGCGAGAGATTTTTTCTTCTCACGTAGAAGTTTTTGAATAAATTCTGCTTCATATGAATATAAAAACAGGTCAGCTAACAAAGGAGCACAGTTCGTGCCCATGGGAATTCCAACAGACTGTTGGAAGACCTGATCACCAAAGACCACGAAGATATTGTCAATGAGGAACTCTAGGATATTTTTTATTATTTTTATTATATAGTTTAAAAATGCAGTTTATAAAACTGAATGATGACCATGCCTTGTAAATGAGCAGTTTCTTTATTCATGAAAGAATAAAAGGAACATGAATCTCATATCCGTGCACTGTTTTCCTCTTGAGCTTATTGGGAATATATTTCATAAAAATGATCACCTTGTAAAATGGAGAATGGTATGAAAGGCAAATATAACAAACAATAATGAATTTCATAACTCCTGTAAGCAGTACAAAATAGAGAGTTGGGCAAACACAGACCACTGGATATACCAGATAATGATAATAATAATATACAACTGCCATGGGTCAAATGCTGCCTGACGTGTTTCATACCAGTTGTTAGACCATTCTTTACACATTTATGTTTGACTACGGATTACTCCGTTTACCTGATCAAGATATAGGACTCACTGCGAGTGTGATCGGTCGACAGGGGATGCTTGCTCCTACTGGGCACCTGATCCCACCTCTTTTATATCCAGGTGTCCGTGTTTGCCCAACTCTCTCTTTTGTATTACTTATAGGAGGTATGGGATTGATCACTGTTCGTTATCTTCACCTTTTCATTAAAGTATGTTGCCTAACCGTTTTGAAATGGCCATATGATTCTAGCATGCAGTGTGATTAAAAAAAATTAAATATCAAACTCAGAAGAAACAGATGTTTTAATTTTCTTATTACAGGTTAAGATAATAAACTTTTTTATTTCATGATCGAATTACCTAATAAGTAGGATTTTATTGTGTATCGGTATGTGTAGATTGGACAAAAGAATATCACATTTATATACTGTTTCAGTTTCAAAAGATCTTTCAGATGAGTCTTGCATAGTGTGCTTCAAATATTCTCATATGGATTTTTAATCTTCAAATTGTTCTCGGTCATGTTATTCCAAAATGAATTATAATAGATTTATGAAGTTCTCGAAAGATATATCAAATATGCCTCATGTGTTTGAAATAGTTATCAATTCTTTTTACTCTCAGATAACAAAATATATCGTATATTCTAATTGCTGAAGTATTACAGTTCTCAATCATAAAATCGTATACTTGAAAAATCATTAATAAAAGTTTTCATCAAATTTCTTGATTCAGCCAGAGTGTGTTAGTCGTCTTTGTTACTGTATATTTTCTTTTTCAAATTATTTCAAATATACATGTAAGGTCAACTTGTCAATAATCTAACATTCAGTCATGTAATATCAATAAAAATTTATTAAACTCTTGAAAGTTCTCAATATTCAAATAATTCCTAGCTATTCTAATCTTTAAAATATTTCTCATTTTCATAGACCTCATATATTCAAATAGTTCTCTAATTGTTCTAATTTGTTCAGTATTTCGGAACAGTTTCAATATAAACCATGACAGAAGACATTTTGATCAAAAATACCCTTAAACAAAGGTACAAGTTGATAACAAATGAATAAGCAAAAATGTGTTTTGGTGTGCTTGTCATGGACATTTAATAGAAATAAAATACGTCAGAAATTACAAATGATGAACAGATGTATGCGCCGATGAGACATGTTTGGCAGCATAAACATTCAGCAATAGAAGTGCCATCTTGATCCAGGGATCCTGGAAAAACAGTACTCCCCTGGAGACAGCAATCTATGCAAAATTATGCTCATCGTCCATCACCGAACACGGTGACATATATTGAGCCCTAAACCTCGAAACGCTGTTTCCAAACTCTTCCACACAACAGAAGCCAAGTGGTCCAAGCCATGACGCTGAAAAGAGAAATTAACAAACCAAAAGCGACAACTGGAACTATAATTATATGATTGACGTACAATGTCTTAGTTTAAAGAAAAGACGTGGCTCGAGGGTGAAATTGAGCATTAACTGGGTCGAGGCCTCTGCTGGTGGACTGTTAGTCCCCGAGGGTCTCTACAGCCCAGTAGCTAAGTACTTCGTTACTAGCTTGAAAATACGGATGTATATTTAATTGCTGTTTAAAAATTTAGAAATTCATTTCAAAATTAAGGATTATCTCCCTCATGCATAGCTCTTATCCTTGGACGAATTTGGCTCCACTTGTTTGGCACGCTGTTTTTGGCTATATTTAGCTCTAAAACTTCATAGTTATTTCGGATTTCAAACATTTCGGTTGAGCATCACTGAAGAGACATTATTTGTCGAAATGCGCATCTGGTGCATCAAAATTGGTACCGTATAAGTTTTACATATACTAAAGTTTAGGTACTGGGAGGGAGAGTGGGAATTGAAAAATTGAGCGTCTGCTTCTGTCAAACTATGAAATGGAAAGGAACAATCTAGATGACATGCGCAAATGAAAGGAAGGCAAATTTAGTATACTGAACCCGATCTAAATTAAATAACATTAGTAAGAGTTATGGATCGTTGAATATGACCTGCACAAAATAACCAGGTTTATCCAAAATGGATAAACCCCATTATTTTAATCGCTAAAATATCTTGTCTCTAATAACAGGAACCTCAAAACTGCTAAAAAGTAAATAATCTTAAAGGTAATTGTTCAAGTTCTCAAGATATTTCGACTCAAAGTATATGGTATTCTAGTAGTGTATGGTACTGACTTCCTGTATTTTTCATCTATTTTCTCTCATTTCTAATTCATTTGTTATTCTTATATCCAAATCGGTTATGCAATCCGAAAATTGAATAAACAAGTTCTTGAAAAATATCTCAGAAATTTTCATGTGATTAAACTATTTTCATATATTGCATTATTCAATATGATTTTCTAAAGTCTTGGATTCTTAATCACTAATTCTCAAACTATTGAAATTTTGAATTATCAAAAACATGAAAAAGATAAATATATAGAGTTTACTCCACCAGTGCATAGGGAGGATGTAGAAATCAAATCGAATCTGCAAAATTAGAAAAATTTCAAACTGTGGCAAGAATGGTTACAGGATAAACTTTATTATCATCGAGAGGATCTCTTTATTTGGAAACAGGTTGGGAACCGCTTCACATAAGGCGAAAAACAAGACGAATAACAAGAGGCCGATGGGCCACATCGCTCACCTGAGTCACTTTGGCTCATATCTAAAGATTTTCCCTATATATTCGAATGTAAAACTCTAATCCATATTTTGGCCCCAACCTACTCCCGGGGGACAATGATTTTTACAAACTTGAATCTGCACTATATCAGGAAGCTTTCATGAAAATATAAAATTTTCTGGCCCAGTGACTTTTTAGAAGATTTTTAATGATTTTCCCTATACATGTATATTTGTTTGTAAAATTTTGATACCCACTTCTGTGGCCCCATGCGCATCTGGTGCATCAAAATTGGTACCGTATAAGTTTTACATTATAATTGGCCCAGTGGTTCTGGAGAAGTCGAAAATGTAAAACGTTTACAGACAGACTGACGGACAACAGGCGATCAGAAAAGCTCAGGTGAGCTAAAAGCAGTGGTTAAATTGCAATAAATTATGAATTTTTACCAGCGTACTCTAAAGTACTATATCTTACTCTGTTTAGTAGGACCGAAAAACAATGGATAAAATGAACCAGAATTTGTCCAAATTATCTTAAGACATTTTTAGGTAAAATTACAACAAATTATTAAATGTGCAAGAAACACTCTAAAATTACATTTTACCTGTATATAAACGTCGAATCTTTAAAAATCCATGTGCACTAGCTGTTTATAATGAGTGGAATTCCCTTTCTGTTGAAATTCTTTGGGGATCTTTATGAAAAGGAAGACTTCACGTGGGGTAACTGCATGTAATTTGATGCTAGCACAAAAGAATTGTCGTTGTTACATAATGTACATATGTGCATGTAACATGTATCATTGTTGACCGACTGATTCCGTTTTGATTTGAACAGTTCGGCGCCTTACATAAAATTAACATATAATTAGCGGTGCTTTATCTTTTCCTGAAGAAAACTCGTCGCTTTGTGTAATGTGTACAATAGCACATTTTCAAAAAGACGCTGAAATTCACGAGGGCTACAAAGGAATAATTGTTGTAAATTAAGCCACCCACCCTTGAGTCGAGGCGAAACCTTGTTACTGTTACTCTCACTTAAACAGACCAACAAATCACACCTCTCCTACTAAGACCAACGGCAATTAATATCAATATTAACTACTCCACCAGTTACAAAGAATTTGAAAATTGCCAAAATGAAGTTGTAACACGAAATCACCTCATTCAAACAATTTAAAATTGCCCATGGAAATAGATTTTATTGTTCAGAATGAGATAATGAATATTCTAATTGTATTTTGGAAGAAAATGTACTGTACATTATATTCAGAGAATACAATAATTTTTATTGTATACTCCGTGTGACACGGAGGGCTTTCAAAGGTCGATGTAACTGTGACTCCCGTAGAATACATGTATTGACCCGGTGTCATTTTTAAGCGGCACGTAGAAAAATGACCCACTTTTTTGTAGAAATTCTTTGGGGATTACCTTGGGGTAATTTTTCTCCGTGTGAATTGTGGAAAAATGACCCCGTAGAATAATGACCCTTTGTCGTTTTTTTTAATACAAAAACTGATTTTGGTAGGGATATTCTTGTTAGGCAAATAAATAAAAATCTTCTCGAGAACCACTGGACCCGAAAAGCTACAATTTACCTGAAAGCTTCCTGACATGTGGAGATTCACATTTGTTAAAATAGTGATCCTTGGGGGTAGCATGGGGCCACAATAGCGGATCAAAGTTTTACATGCGAACATATATAGAGAAAATCTTTAGAAATCTTCTTCTCAAGAATCACCGGGCCATAAGAGTGGAGATTCAAGTGAAAGTTTCCCGATATAGAGTGAATTAAAATTTGAACAGATTATGGCCCCCGGGGTAGGGTGGAACTACGAGAGGGAATCAAAGTTTTACATGCAGATACATGTATATGGGAAAATCTTTTCCAGAACCATTTGGCCGATTTCAATAAAATTTGATACAAATCATCCTTAGGTGAAAGGGATTCAAGTTTTGTTCAAATGAAAGATCATAACCCTCTCAAAGGGGAGATAATCACAAAAATGCAAAAGTAGGATGGGGTCATTTAAAAATCGTTTCAAGAACCACTGGGTCAGAAAAGCTGAAATTTACACGCTGATTTTGGCTATATTTAGCTCTAAAACTTCATAGTTATTTCGGATTTCAAACATTTCGGTTGATCATCACTGAAGAGACATTATTTGTCGAAATGCGCAACTGGTGCATCAAAATTGGTACCGTATAAGTTTTACATGAAAGCTTTCTGAGAAAGTGAAGATTTAAATTTGTAAAAAATCATGAGCCTTGGGGGTTAGGGTGGGGCCACAATAGGGGATCAAAGATTTACATGCGAATGTGAAAAGTCATACCCGTCTACAAGGGCATCTGATAATTAATGAATTTGTAGTAAAGTTTAATAATCAAGTTTGATAATAAATGAATTTTTGGGAGTTGAACTATGTTCAATCTCCCTGGGTCATCACGCACTTTTCTGCGCAGTAATTTGTATTGATTTGTATAGTGGTCGTCAGCGGGGGTTCTGTGTCAGCTGATTTACTCCTAGGTAAATCAACATAAACTTTTATAAACATCCGCCATTAAATAATCCATGTAACTTTTCTGAATTAATCTAATTTTGATAATTAACATGTAAGTAAATGCAGTGATATTGTATTCAAATCAATTTGAATACAAGATTTCGATCAAATTGATACTGATAGACATAGAAAAATAAAAGATAAGGTTGAAAATTGTCGTTTGTAGCGCAGCGTCACCTATAAACATTGATAGGGAAACGAACGACAACTGCACACAAGACCTATTGACACCGTGGCGCGAAATATCGAATATGGTGCGAAACCTCAGAAAATTTACAAGAAATAACTCTACAACATTGTGTATGTGTATATATTTGGTTTTTTTTTTAATGTGATATAAAAAATGCTTGATGTTACATGTATATTGAATTAAAACACGTCATTACCAGTCAACAACTTTCGATCGGGATCGGAATACGAAATAAAATTTCTTATATCCGGTGGCAAAGTGAAACTGCTTCATGCTTCAAGTTATTGAATTACGTAGTAATTGCACGTTACACATTAGAGAACTGTTCCTTTTAATAAAGAAAGTCACAAAATAGATACAAAATGAGTGTACCTTATTCATTACTGTTACCGAGCTTTCGTCGGCGAAAATCTCGAAATGGAGTGTTTCGCTGCGCTTGATGACGGTAAGGTCCACATTTTCTACGTGAGTATTTTGATATTTGTTTATGAATTTTTTGCGCATACATGGTATGTCTCGGCTAGGAATAATGGAAACTTTCTCACCTATGTATGTAAAGACATATTAATCTCTATTTTTAAAAATGTAGAACACTTTTATCAAATGACAATGTTTGAAAACTCTTAGAGCCCCGATGTCAGAATTTCCTTTTCCAAAACATCAATATGTCAAATTCATTATCCTTTTCGAATAGTATGTACCATATTTTGTACCAGTTATCCATTTTGAATCCCCTATTACAATGGGATTTTGCTGCACTCTGTAATGTTTGAGTGGATGTCATGAGTGTGTGTCAAACAGAAATTTTAAGAGCATGGGATAAGGTGCTGCCATGTATTACTTCACTATCAAAGTTTAACCCAGTTGCCACAATGTTGAATTTATGCTGCAAAAAGGATTGGAAATTGCTCTGGTCAAAACACATTGTTTATTTGTCTACAGTTTATTTGTCTACAGATGAAAGAGACATGAGGATTCTCCCTCACAAACTGAAAAAAAAAATAGTTATGGATTTTGTACATGTATAGTTTATTAATCACTATAGATTTCCAGCATCACAAGTTTGATTCCACTATATGATTTCCATACTGTCAGGTTCATTCACCCCCTGTTTGAGCCACAGTATAATATCCCAAATACCTTGGCAATAAATAACATTATTTGACTAGTGTTTCATTTTTAGCGGAGTTGCGATGAAGTCGAACTAGGCTTATGATCTGATGAAGTGCCTTTGGGCGGGCAGGCGGGCACGCATCAACGTTTCATTTCCGCACCATAGCTCTTGAGCAAATTATAGGATCTCATTCAAACTTAGATGGATTGTCACCCTCAGTAAGATGAGGAAGCCTATCGATTCTGGGGTCACTAGGTCAAAGGTCAAGGTCACAGTGGCTATAAATAGACTGAAATTTGGAGAAAATTTTGTTTTCCGCACCATAGCTCTTGAACGAATCATACGATCTCAATCAAACTTAGATGGATTGTCACCCTCAGTAAGACAAGGAAGCCTATCGATTCTGGGGTCACTAGGTCAAAGGTCAAGGTCACTGGCTATAAATAGACTGAAATTTGGAGAAAATTTTGTTTTCTGCACTATAATTTTTTAACAAATTATAGGATCTCAATTAAACTTAGATGGATTATCGCCCTTGATGAGACAAAGAAGCCTATTGATTTTGGTCAAGGGTTAAAGGTCAAGGTCACAAAGGATTTAAGTCGGCTGAAATTTATGTACGCAAAATTTTGCTCCCTGCTTGATAATTCTTGCAAACTTTTCTGCCGGTTCCCTCTATGCCCATTCCTTGCGCAACTCGGCTTGTGCATCTCCGATGCCGGACGATTTTTAATTTTTTTGCATTTCATTTATTTTGAGTTATTATACAATTATTTACCATTCCATTGATCCTCTACAGGACTGTAGTATACTCAGGTGACAGTTTAGCATATTGGACTACCTTTTCAAGTAATGAATCCTTAGAATTAGCTACAACTAGGATTAAACTTTAATGTATATATACAGGGGAAAAAACTTCTTCATAACTGCAAGGCATTGCTAACCATATTGATTTGAATGTTTGGGCCATAATATGTGGTCACATTTTTCATGAGAACATAAAGGGGTGAAATTCTAGAAAACAACAACACGACTTCAGTTACTCGAGGAGCGTTGTGGCCTATTAGCCTTCCATTATCCATGTTTGCTGTTGTAACGCTTTGAAAAACAACAACAGTTGATTTGTATCTAAAATCATGATAATATTCAGTCATTCATCCCCCTACCCTTCCAGTGCTATCTGAATTTCCACAATGTTCAACTCCCATGAGTACTTTCAGTACTTTGATTAGTCGTTACCTTTGGAAAGTTTTTCTGAACTAAGCTGCTTGTATAATGATAGTTTTGCTCAAGCTATCATATACTATCATAAATGGAGGTACATCATCTTCGCTAGCCAAGGGTTTACGATCCGCTCTGCTTCTCTACAAATCCTTAGCAGATTTAATGCGACTTTCGTAGCTTTCAGTGGCGCCCTCTAGCGGATGGAGAAAGCAACGCTGTTTGGATTATATCATGCTTATCCAATGAAAATGCGTGTTTCAGCTACTGTTTAAAAGTTGTTTAGAAATGGCTGCGCTCAGAGAGTAACGCAATGTGGTATGCAAATCATTCAAAATATTAATAATAGATTTAACTATCTCTTAATTGTATACTTGAAAAAGAAATCAGTGAGAATATTATTTAGAAAATAAACATGTGTGAACCCATGAAATATATGTAGTCGTTGAGTCTACGTCTAAAAATAACCCCACGTGTGAAAGGTAAATTCCAAATTGAGGGAAATAGTGCTGACGCAATTATTTAAATCTGGGATAGAATCGAATTACAAGGGATGTTTAATATTAAACTTATGGTACGGTACTGTAGTAAATAAAATGCACTTCTTTACGCAGATACGAGTCTGAACTGCGCACGTGGCATCATTGGTTTGGATATGTATTTGATACACGGCCGAGTGACAGTTGTAGGTATTTAAATTCCTTTGTTTTGCACGTGATCTAACGTAACACGTTCTCTGATTAAGCAATGGACTTTCCCTGCGTCCAATCATAATGCTGAAAGTTGAGGCTACGAAAATCGCACAAAATCTGCCAAGGGTTTGTAGAGAAGCGAAGTGGATCGTAAACCCTTGGCTAGCGAAGATGGAGGTAGATATGTACGATGCAAAACGTTATTTCACTTTCTTAACTTTATTTAGGCTTCATTCTAAAAGAAGTATAATTGAATACGGATAATTCCGTTTACCTGATCAAGCTCACGGCGGTGTGTGACAGGTCCACAGGGGGTGCTTACTCCTCCTAGACACCTGCTCCCACCTCTAGTATATCCAGGGGTCCGTGTTTGCTCAACTCTTTAATTTGTATTGCTTCTAGTAGTTATGAGATTAACCACTGTTCGTTATCTTCACCTTTCATAATATTTACCATCCCCCCTTTAAAGAATCTTTTGAAAGTTACCGATATGTATGTACTGTATAACAACTTCGTTTTCGAAACGTCCGTCCACGTTTAATTGTCATCGTGTGTAAATACTACGAAAAACATTATGATGCAATGTAGGACAGTATATCACATTCTCATGCTGAAGATCGACATTGAGTGTCATTTACCTATTGACCCTATTGATTGAGTGTGATTTACCTATTGACCCTATTGATTGAGTGTGATTTACCTATTGACCCTATTGATTGAGTGTGATTTACCTATTGACCCTATTGATTGAGTGTGATTTACCTATTGACCCTATTGATTGAGTGTGATTTACCTATTGACCCTACTGATTGAGTGTGATTTACCTATTGACCCTACTGATTGAGTGTGATTTACCTATTGACCCTACTGATTGAGTGTGATTTACCTATTGACCCTACTGATTGAGTGTGATTTACCTATTGACCCTACTGATTGAATTTTTGAGACAATACATCAACAGATATAGTGGTACTTATCTTCAGAACACTGTAAGGTCAAAATACTACCTTTAGCAACGTAGAGTATACATGTAAGAATATAATTTAAGAGTGTGCACTTATTAATTCAGAAAATCGTCAAATGAGTGTATTATTAATGCGTGATCTTTGCAACACTGGTATGGCTTTGTATATAATTAATTCCCCTTTCCGTGAGACACACATGTACTTGTAATGGTCACGATGAATAAAAATCGAATTAATCTTATCAGTGAAAACATCATGGGTCCAGCCTAGGTGAGCAAACACTCGGATAAGACGAATGGATTTGTTTTAAGTTTTACTTTTAAATAATTAATTTAACCCTGATATCATACTCTACGAATCAGCATAAATGCATTACGTCATGATTGGGGCTATCAGAGGAACCACTGCACTAGTATATAAAGGACTGTGCAACCGCGGAAAGATAGCACAACCATAGACCCTTAGCCTTGAATCAAAACGGGAAAAGTTTGTGTTCTTTAAAAATGAATAGAATTTTTCTCTTTGCCGTTGTATGCATTGCTGTCGTCACTTCGGAGGAACTCAAAGGAGTACGCAGGACTAGGCATATAGTGAAGCGACAAGCAGGTACGCATCTGTCTCTGGGTTTTTTTTTGGTGCTTAATATTCATATTAATGTTGATTATGAAAGTCATTATGTCTGTGTCGGTTACAGACTTGCCAATTTTATTCTTAGTAGATTGTAGTGTTTTGTGTTAGTAATAAACTATATAATTACTGGCAGATAATATAATTCTTAGTAGATTATAGTGTTTTGTGTTAGTAATAAACTATATAATTACTGGCAGATAATATAATTCTTAGTAAATTGTAGTGTTTTGTGTTAGTAATAAACTATATAATTACTGGCAGATAATATAATTCTTAGTAGATTATAGTGTTTTGTGTTAGTAATAAACTATATAATTACTGGCAGATAATATAATTCTTAGTAGATTATAGTGTTTTGTGTTAGTAATGAACTATATAATTACTGGCAGATAATATAATTCTTAGTAAATTGTAGTGTTTTGTGTTAGTAATAAACTATATAATTACTGGCAGATAATATAATTCTTAGTAGATTATAGTGTTTTGTGTTAGTAATAAACTATATAATTACTGGCAGATAATATAATTCTTAGTAGATTATAGTGTTTTGTGTTAGTAATGAACTATATAATTACTGGCAGAGGATATAATTCTTAGGAGATTATAGTGTTTTGTGTTAGTAATAAACTATATAATTACTGGCAGATAATAGAATTCTTCTGGATTATCATATGTAATTTCTTTTACTGAAAAGAGATTAACAATAGTTTTTAAAATTTGAATTGAATACGTCAACTTCATAGACAAGATCAGACTAAGATTTAATTCTTGTAATGGTCAAAAGTGACTGATAGACATCGATTTTATAAAACGAATTTCTTGTGTTAAATCTGTCTGAACCTTAAAATCCCTAAAATATATTGCAAATTGATACCACTACCAGTCAAATTTAATAGTCTTGTGTCTAATCACGATGGCATAATACGCAAAATACTTTAATCCAATGCCTTGAGAACTTGGACACATTTATCCTATATCCTTGTTCTATATGTTGATAGTATGCATCGTCAAATACAAGTCCAAGAAGAGTACGCTGCGAACTGATGTACATGTTGCTTAAATTTCGAGTCCTTCATTATTATTTTTATCTGAGAGACACAGAAAAAGATCGATTCATTAAATTAATCCGAGATTATAATTGCATATGTTAGCTGAGAAAGACTGAGCAACAACGGAAATGTCACGTGGCTGACAGTACTTTAAGATACACTTTTATCTGTATATGTAAATGAATTTAGTTAGAAAAACGTAATTGCTTTTGAAGAGAAAAAGAAAGGCATTTTCTCTCCTTTTTGTTGTTACAAATTTTAGTTCGGTTCATTATGAATGACTTTGATTAGAAACAGTCCCGAAGATAATAGTTGGGTTCAATCTCCCCTCTCGTTTAACTCCGTAATCAACATGGCGGAAACGAAGAATAAGAATGCTCCAGTTCTGTATCGTGTCGCTGTAAGGAAGTATTTTGGTTTTAAACACACAGAAAACTGTCTGTTCAGTGTTTAAATCAAATGTTTTGCACTAATAAATTATCAATAAACGCGTGGTATGTTGTGCAGCTATTTTAGTCGAATTTGACATGCAAGTGATCTTTGAATATGTCAGTTTCGCGATACGTCCGGGTTATTTCCCTTTGGAGAACTCTCCTACAAATTAAAGCGCAAAACAACTTGTTTACATGCGAGAGTCTGACAAATAAGTGAATTCTCATACACAATTTAATCACCCGAATTAGACTGATACACAAACTAGGTAAGTTATAAGTATTCAGGGAGTAATCAAATACATGTAATTCTTATTATATCACGTTATTTCGTTGCTAGTACGTATCAAACCCAGGATAGTACTTGCAAATATGACATTGTTTTTATGATTCCACTTTAGTAAAACATTTCTTTCGATAGTATTTTGTATTTTCTACATTTACATGTTTAAAGAGAAGCCGTTTTAATACATTTATCGTCTTCCTCACTGACTGTAGGTCCACTCTGTCCCACTTAGACATTTAAAGTTCCACTAAATGCACCTCCTACACAGAAGAACTCTTATCTTGAAACTGGCGTATTGAACTTGACATATCATGAATAATCTGCTATTGAAGACATGAAAACATTAAGCATCAAATATTCTTGTATTGTACCCTATCGAAAATAACCTTACCGCCATCGAGGTATCACGATACGTAATTACGTATTGTATTGTCTTGTGAGGAGGGAAAGGGAGTTATTGCTTCAGCCCATGGTTAAAGTCTTTATTGAAGAAATATAACCTTGGTCATTACGTACAGCCCAGCCGTGTAATTAATCATGAATTTATGTCTTGGACATTGGTGAATTTCCTGGCGGGCAACACACACTACAAACAACGCTACGCAAGTAGTCAAATAGGTAGTCCAATATTAATGAAACAGTGGCGGATTTAAGGGAAGGGGGGGGGAATCGTGGTATCTTGTTTGGAAAAATGTTCTCAACGATAAGAGAAGCAATAATTTCTTCCACTCCTGGAGAAATAAATGACAAAATCTTTTGATTTATTAAATTACTTTATTGGGAGAACTTCATTTTTTCCAAAAACTCTTAAAATTTGCGTCATTTTATTAATTTCACCTTATTAAAAATGATAGAAAATAGTACAAATGACTAAATAGGAGACCTATTTCAAGCCCTATAAAATCTGTAAAATCCAGGAGCTTCCTGGGGCTTCGCCCCCATGGCCCCCACAACGGCTTTGCCCTGGATCCACTGGGGGCCTCAAGGCACCCCCCCCCGCCTCATACAGTGGCGCCCCCCGTAACCACAATTCCTGAATCTGCCCCTGTGAATGACTATAAAGAATTTAAACTCGTGTGCTAAATTGGTCTAAATACTCAAAATATGCAAGACAATATATTGGTTTTTAAACGTAAATGATAACCATGCATGTATTTGTATTCATTACGATAAGTATATACGTATGTGTTTATTTTGTACATTAGAGTTTATTTTGTATAAAGTAGTGCATGTACATTCCGATGTTGTGTTTGTGAATCATTGGTTTGGAGTTGTAACTTCGTTGGTAAGGGTTACCAAAAATATATATTTAAAAAAATGTGTTCATGACATGTTCTGCTTCTATGACATTGCACGCATTATGCTCCAGAAACTTCTACTCCATTAGATGTTGAAATAAACCTGTGCACACTCTTGCAGTTCCGATATTGTTATTTCAATGTAGAATTTAACGCTATACTCTCAACTAGATCTACTTGTATCGAGGATCATCTTTTATTTTGTAAAAGAAATATCGTCTTTTGGAATACCTGGCTGAACTTCCATGCATTGACTTAATTCATCCCAGAATCCCGTGTTTCTTTGAGCATGCTCAGTTTCACTACATTTCTCAACAATTATATGTACACTTTATCTGCGTTAGTCTGACATTGTAGTGCAGTGGTAGATTGTATATTGGCCCTCCAAATTCTTGAACACAACGTGATTTAAATACCGACAGAGACATTTCTTTTTTCCCAATGCGACAATCATCTTAAGAATTATTGACGCAGTATCTGTCATAATTCCATGCAAACCATATGAAAAAAAAGTCAAATATTTAATCTGTCTCTATGTGAATGTTCTATATATAGAGCTTTATTGATTACCCTCCATTAATTACGAGCTGTACCCCACTTTACTACCCAAAACTTCAACCGTGTATATAGGTGTTCATGCCCAAAATGGTGACCAGCAATGTTTTTTAAACCAAAAAATTGGATACATAAATCTTAATCATGGTTCTAACTAAAATAATGTTTTAAACACTTAATTCGCACATTTTAGCGTATTCCAGCAGAAGAGTGTCACCAAAAGATAAGTTCCCACGTGTTTAATTTGTGAGAAAGGATTGGTGTATTGTGGGCTGTGTGTTGCGTACATGAATACCCCATGACACTAGGCCATGTAGGAAAGATAACATGTCACGAACGACGAAAGAAAACTCACCTTGTATTAAACTAAACCCCAGTCAATCCCAAACATCCAAATTTAGATACGAAGATAACCATATTATGTAATGTAAAAGGTCGGAATTTCTTTGTGATATTCATTACTTCTTCCGAGAAAGGTCGGTTTCGAGGTTGATATTGATTTGTACAATCTTTTAAAAATATGGTAGGAATTAAATGAAAGTTATGACTGGACCGTTGTGTAGACATGATCATGTACTTTTCCATTACTTACACTCTCGATTTACAACAACACCAACAATAATAATAAATAAATAAAGTTAAAAAGAAAATAAAGATGTTTCATAGTTGTCCTTTAATTTTTAGATTATGATATTTCCTTTACACTAAAATTTACCGTTCCATTGAAATTTGGTACACCTTGAAATATACCAGGAAGTCAATTATGTATTACAAATTACACTATATGCATATGATTTTAAATATACTACTCAAAATTTGATAAGGATCACTAGGTTATATGTGTGTAATTTACCACTAACATAACAAAAGACATAAATTTGACTCAGAAATGTGTTTACTCAGGTTATGAATGAAAATTCATGAACGGTATGAACTTTCATCAATACGGAATGCTTGAAATCTGATAACAACACCAAAAGGCATTTCATTACAAAAAGTTAACAGCAAACCAGAGAAAGAATTACACAGTTTTTGGGGATAGTCCATCATTACACTTAGTCGATGAAGTGTCAATACCGGGTATGGCCTCCCCTTGCATCAATGACGGCTTGACAACGTCGAGCCATGCTGTAAATAAGCACCCGGATGTTTCCAATGGGAATGTTGTTCCACTCTTCCACGAGGGCGTTTCCGAGCTCTGCCAAAGTCGTGGGTTGTGCTCTACGGCGTGAAAGGGCAACCTGCAGCATGTTCCATACATGCTCAATCGGGTTCAAGTCCGGCGAGCGCGCTGGCCAGTCCATACGGACAATTGTCTTCTGCTGAAGGTACTGCTCCATCACCCTGGCGCGATGAGGACGGGCGTTATCATCCATCAGGATGAACTCAGGGCCAACAACACCAGCGTAGGGTCTGACGTAAACATCGAGGATCTCATCCCGGTACCGCACCCCCGTCATTGTTCCTCTCTCCAGGACATGAAGATCTGTTCTTCCATCCCTGCTGATTCTACCCCAGACCATGATTGAACCAACACCATAACGGTTATGTTCACTGATGTTGGCATCATGGAAACGTTCACGTTGTCGTCGCCACACTCGGTGCCTCCTCTCTGTAAAGTCCAAACAATACCTGGACTCATCGGTGAACAGAACTTGAACCCAATCGTTCTGTGTCCAAGTGACATGATCTTCAGCCTAGTCCAATCGCTCCCACCGGTGTCGAACAGTCAGAGGGACTCGAACACATGCCCTTCTCGAGTTGAGACCTGCATTGTGAAGCCGATTCCGTATCGTCTGAGTGGACACATTCACACCCGAGGCGTCCAGGAGGTCGTTACGTAGGCTGATTGCTCTCCAGAAGGGATGGCGTCGTGCCTGAAGAGCCACAAAATGGTCTTGGCGTTGGGTTGTCGACCTCTGACAACCACCCCCATGTCGGTGTGCTGCTGTACCAAAAGTTTGCTGTCGGTTCCAGGCCCTGTTTACAACACTCTGGCTGACGTTTAGTTCATTTGCAACGTCACGTTGTGAATAGCCAGCGTCAAGCATTTCAATACATCTGCCCAGTTGTTCTGTCGTCAGGCGACGCCTTACACGTTGAGTGGGCATTGTTTTGATAAACGTAGTGTAAACACTCAAGTGAGTTTGAAATTTTAGAAAGAATCAGACACCGAAGCCTGAGTGAAAATCGTGCAATGGTAGCAAAAGCATAAACTGTGATGAGAAACGCATTTCCCATAGCATGAAATGCACGTGCAAGTTTGTTGAAGACGTTTTGGATTTCACTTGGACACAATATTGCCAGTTATGCAGTTATTAATTTTTTAAATTTAATTTAAACAGAAAAGTATCTATGATCCTTATCAAATTTTGAGTAGTATATATACACTATATCAAATCGGTTAATCCTCAACATCCAACAATGGCAAAGCTGTACCGTCTACCTGTATGTTAACAAACCTGTACCGTCTACCTGTATTTTAGTAAAGCTGTACCGTGTACCTGTATTTTAGTAAAGCTGTACCGTGTACCTGTATTTTAGTAAAGCTGTACCGTGTACCTGTATTTTAGTAAAGATGTACCGTCTACCTGTATTTTAGTAAAGATATACCGTCTACCTGTATTTTAGTAAAGATGTACCGTCTACCTGTATTTTAGTAGAGATATACCGTCTACCTGTATTTTAGTAGAGCTGTACCGTGTACCTGTATTTTAGTAAAGCTGTACCGTGTACCTGTATTTTAGTAAAGATGTACTGTGTACCTGTATTTTAGTAAAGCTGTACCGTCTATCTGTATTTTAGTAAAGATGTATCGTGTAACTGTATTTTAACAAATTTGTACGTCTACCTGTATTTCAGGTGGAGGATGTCTGTATGAGGGGACAGTTCACCCAGAGGGCACAACATGGGATGTGCCCTGTAAATACCACTGCACGTGTAAAGACGGAACAAGTGGATACTACAGCTGTACAGAAGTGTATGTTGAGAACCAATACTTGTCATTACATTGAAGAATATCTATACATGTTTCTAAATGAGTCTTTATCATAAGGTATCAATACCTCGTACATCAGCTTATTATCTGGCGTCTGATGATTGCATGTTGTCGATAGAGTATTGATATGATGACCTTTGATATATTGCAGTTGCCCACATTATGACACTCTCCCTGACGGATGTTACATGCAAAAAGATCCAAACTCCCAATGCTGTTCCGTACCCAAATGTAACTTCCAGCCCTCTGGTGGCAGCAGTGGCGGCGCCGGCCAAGTAGTATCAGGAACATCCGGTAGGTCACGTGACTCACACTAACAGTTACATAAAGTCGATAACAGAGTTATTGAGTTAATCGAGTATATTTATGTCATATTTTAAGTAATTTATTTTAAAATACATGTATATGTTAATATGACGAAGTTTCAACACTTATCTAATTTATACATGATTATCTTTAGTCTTGCTTTTTTTCATTATAAATTTTGTGTTTCTATTATCATTACAAATGAAGAACAAGTTCATTAATTTGAAAGCGATTGGATTTTACAGCTCCTGTTATAAACATGGGCGGTGGTTCTCAGCATTCGGGGTCTTTCATGAGTGGTAAGAATCTGCAAGATTTTAAACTTTGGCAAAAAAAAAAAAAAAAAAAAGAAGAACCCCCCCCCCCCCCCAAAAAAACCGCTTTCAATATTGAGACATGATTTTCAATGTTAATTATATTCTGATGGAAAGCTTAAGAACATAGTTATCGCTGAACTGTTGAATGTATATAAACAAAGATGTTGTTCTTTGTCATGTTTGGCGAATAATACACTGTAGTCTAAGGGCAAACATTCTGACACGTGCGTTGCACAAACACGTAATATAGTTTTACAAAGTTGGGAGGGGCGCCGCCGTAGATGTTACCATATCTGAATTTCTTGACAAACAAAAGAAAACATATGACGACAGATGAAACCTCTTCGAATTACAGAAAGTGTTCCTACTACTCGTAATATGGAAATTTTAATTCATACTCGGTATTTTTCGATATGTTTCCGTGTAATAAAAATATGTATTTACAGGCTATTCCAACAATAGCAAATTGTTGTTTCTCAATTTCTCAATTATTGTCTTTCAAAATATCCCTCAATATTGAGACAAAATATTTTTCAAAATACTTCTCAATTAGATTGTCTTTCTAGACAACAACTATGTCCCTTGGCACGCATAACTCCTCGGGTAATGCAATACAGTTTATATAAACTGAGTAAGTATAGGTAGATATATTTACCAGTATAATATTGTTTTTAAAAAAAAAAAATATATCCGTAGGGGGTACTTGCCATGATGCAATGGACAACTGTGCTAACTATGGACAGGGCGTGTGTAGTGACCCCACGTACACACAGTGGGTGAAACAAAATTGCGCCAAATACTGTAATGTCTGCGGAGGTAAGTATCTCATATTTTGTAGAAGAAAAAAACAACCCAGCTATGAATAATACACGATTTCAATAGGTTAGATTAACAGTCTATTTTATTTGCATTTGGAAGGGCTTTTTGTGAAATGCGCACCTCGTTTATGTATACTTTATATACACTTTGGTCAAATATTTCTGTAAACGTGAATTATAACCTGGGCTATTTTGACAGGTTCTTCTGGATCAATGAGCAGTGGCCATGGTGAGTTGAAGTTTTCACTTTCCACCATTTTGTTAACCGCATGTTTCACGTTGCATGATTTGAGATTTGAATACTTCAATAAGTTCTCTTGATCATAACCATGCCGTATGTGTATTTATATTAGTGGGATTATTTTGGCGCATTTGGCGGTGAAGCAACAGCGTTTATTTCGATATAGAAGATGGGTTACATGGTTATTACATCAGTTGCCATCACGATAAACTTTAAATACGCTAATATAAGTTATCATTTCGTGCAACTAAAGAATACTTCATAATCCTTAAGATGAGATTATCAGATTCCAAATTATTCTCACACATAAAGTTTGGAGGGTAGGGAGAAATTTGTATAACCAATTCTAATGTAATTCTAAAACACTTGCGATCTATCTCCATCCCTTTGATTATACATTGCTAAGGAAAACCAATCCTATTTGCACTGAGAAGCGTCGCCGTTCATCCCTACAAGTATTTTCAAAACTGAAATTTATCTTTAATATTTACATTATTCTTTCATTTTTGTCGGAATTCCCAGCCGTTGAATTAGAAGTACTACATCTACTAAGATTCACAAACATACTGTTCACATTCATAAGGAAATTAATATCATTAAAATTAAAAATATCAAGGCAAAAACATAGGCAATGTCAATGCAAGGTGAAGAAATGTAAATATAAAACAACAACGTTATATTCGGTTTGTATGCTTTACATTGCTTTGTTTAATACATTCTGATACATTTTTAAATATGCAAGCTTAGCTAAATATATGAACCGTTTGTGTTTAATTTCTGAAACAGGATCGACAGGCGGTGGTGGTAAGTATATCTTATTTGATATTCTGATCATTTTGGATTAGCAGGGTATGGTGGCATATTTCTGTCATCACTTGTCAGAGGATTTGGACTTGTCAGATAATTATGTCTACTTGTCAGATCGTAAAAAACCTTTCATGTCCCAAAATGTGACATCCACTCGACAACATAATGATCTGATAAGTCTACATAATGCTCTAATAAGTCAACATAATGCTCTAATAAGTCTACATAATGCTCTAATAAGTCAACATAATGATCTGACAAGTCTACATAATGCTCTAATAAGTCAACACAATGATCTGACAAGTCTACATAATGCTCCAATAAGTCAACACAATGATCTGACAAGTCAATCTTATGATCTGACAAGTCAACATAATGCTCTAATAAGTCAACACAATGATCTGACAAGTCTACATAATGCTCTAATAAGTCAACACAAAGTCTACATAATGCTCTAATAAGTCAACACAATGATCTGACAAGTCTACATAATGCTCTAATAAGTCAACACAATGATCTGACAAGTCAATCTAATGATCTGACAAGCCTAACTCTAACGTTAACCAAGATAATTATTTCTGCTTGTCAGAAGATTTCGTTGACTCCTCAGATAACAAAACTGAAAGTAGATGTCAGCAACTGGCAGAATTAAAAGATAAAGAGAGAATATAAACGAGGATTTCAATTCATAATCATCTGACAAGTCGATATAATCATCTGACAAGTCGATATAATCATCTGCCAAGTCGATATAATCATCTGACAAGTCGATATAATCATCTGCCAAGTGATGACAGAAATATACCACCATAGCAGGGTGTTCTTGCTTATTAAAATCTTAACGATTGCAGTCCTCTAGAAATTATACAACGCTAATGGATTACACGGTCAAATCTAAGCTTCTGTCTGGACATAGCATGTCCTAGTTATCAGATGTTTGCAAACTAAACCGTTTACTACTTAAAAGATACATACATGATGCTTAATTGTCCAAAACTGACTTTACTGCTGGTGGTAAAGGGTGTGTAAGCATACCAGTCTACGATTATTTTAATGAAATTTCAAGAGCTTTCTGACTCAGTTTTGCTTTTGAAATAAAGGGTAGTGCCGTATTTATATTCCTTTCTTTAGGAAAATAAAATATGCACATAAAGAATTATGTTGCAATATGCACTACTAAAATCCATGTTTTTCAATCCTTAATTGTTTTCAAAAATTAAAACAGGATCAACGGGCGGTGGTGGTAAGTTATAAGTATACCAGTTAGTGTGGTTTATAGAGGAGCTTACAATTATAAATTGCAATTCTCTTTATATTAATGCAATAAGTCTTTTGATACCCCCAATAACCCATTAAATTGCTATTTGTTTCCATAATCCTCTCATCACTAAAACACCAGCCTTATCCTCCTTCAATGAATAATAAGTCTGTAAAACAGTTTGTCGTGTGTTGCCACCTTTGTGACGTTTAATAATTTATTCTAAATTATCAAAAGTATTATTAACAATGTCTTATAATTTTACCAGACACAAAATATGAATATGAGAAATAAATAAATTTTGTAAAGGGAGATAATCCAAATTTCCAGTAAACACGAAAATGGGTCTGAAAATGCCACTGACCTGCACTTCTCTTAATTGAAATGAAATAACAAAAACACATCTGATCTAGTTTGCCAATACAACCTATCATTGGGTCAAATGCTGCCTGACGTGTTTGATATCGATTGTTAGGCCGTTCTTGGCACACTGATTTTGACTACGGATAACTCCTGATCAGGATATAGGGCTCACGGCGGGTGTGACCGGTCGACCGGGGATGCTTACTCCTCCTAGGCACCTGATCCCACCTCTGGTGTGTCCAGGGGTCCATGTTTGCCCAACAGTCTATTTTGTATTGCTTATAGGAGTTATGAGATTGATCATTGTTCGTTATCTTCACCTTTCATCTGTCAGTTCTAAGTTTCTGTAAGGTGTTCTGGTTATCACAAAGTCTTTTTGTTTCATCAAAATCTACTCTCCAAATAGACTCAATAAGTCTTGATAAATTCCCATAAACATATATCAAGTTTACTGAGATTTTAAGAAATTTCCATAGCTTTCTCCAATATTTGCTTATATCTGAAACACAGCTGCTTTGGAATTCCTTCATGATTCAAATAAAGAATCTAGAAGCAAATATGGGGTTGCGAATTACCGGATTACCAAACCAATCGCATTCCAATATAGCAACCATGACTATCTTACCGTATACCGTTTGAATTTTGTCTGAAATTCCACATGCGTTTAATGACACTTTCAAACAGTGATTTTAATTAATTCGTTTTCCAGGCTCTAGTGGTGGAGATGGTGGATTCAGCCTTCACTTTGGTGAGCGCATACTTTAAGTACAAAAACTGTATCATTAAGAGGATTACCTATTGAGAACAACAACAAAACAACAACAACAAATACCCACCAGAAAACACGTTTGGGAGTGAGGTGTATCTTTTGATGGTGGGAGGATTTAGTGTTTGAAGTGGGCATTATTATATACATATGAATAGTGGCCGAGTCAAGCTCTGATGAATAAATACAAGTTAGAATATGAACATGTATGTATTCATCACAGAGGTAGTTTTTTTGAGAATTTTGAATAATTAAGAGAGAGAGAGAGAGAGAGAGAGAGAGAGAGAGAGAGAGAGAGAGAGAGAAGATCTGATTTTGCATGACACTTCAAAATCCTAAATCGTAATATGGGGGAGGGGGTTGACAATTTAATAGATAGAAAATGTACCCCTCACTTGGCAATTCAATACAAATGCATTCATACTGTATTTTCAGGTACATCAGCTCCATCTGGAGGCGGCTCTGTAATTTCAGGTATACATTATAATAACGTTTATTACATACATTCTTATAAAAGTAAAATATTTTCCAATTCGTATGTGTTTAATGAAAATTGGGATATCTTGAAACATGATACCGACTTCAGACTGCACATGAACTTTGTAGGTATGGTATGCAATTATTGATGAAATAATGAATTTGCCCTTCAAAAACAAATTGAATGTTTAGTATTTTTGATTGTATTCATTTTGGAGACGCGATCTTAACATAATTCAAAACAAATCGTCTCAAGTGAAACAATGACAATATTCTTAATACTTCAGAGAAGGAGGTGCGGTATCACTGTGTATCAGCCCTGAAAACTAAGATATCTGTTTAGGGTGTTAGATAAGTTAAGGCATATGTTTGACATGTAAAAAGGTGTGTGTACTTACTAAGCAATATTCATTATACTCCTGACGAAATAGAAACCAGTGGCGTGTACTATATCTGCTCTGTGATATTCTTATCATTCTACTACTAGTGCAGATTTTCTATGTTTATTTCTGGAATATATATATATATATATATATATATATATAGAGAGAGAGAGAGAGAGAGAGAGAGAGAGAGAGAGGGGGTAGAGATAGAGAGAGGTCCGGTGGGCCTGTGTTTGAATCTACAGTGAACCATTATTATCAAATGCTATACATAACACACGTCGCTATAATAAATCATTTATTGATTTACTTACAGGTGGAGGAAGTATGACATCAGGTAAACTTCAATTATATATGTTTAAAAACAAAAAAAGTGTGTGTACTTTCCTGCTTCTTGGGTACTCTCATGTAAAATAACACCACTTCTTCCTTTCAATAAATGTTTTGAAAATACTGTTAAAAACAATTCAATTTAAAGAGTGAAATTGTACTTTTTTTCTGTCACCGTGTGCATTTATAACTAAGTAATATTCATTATACTCCTGACGAAATAGAAACCAGTGGAGTGTACTATATCTGCTTTGTGATATTCTTATCATTCTACTACTAGTGCAGATTTTCTATGTTTATTTCTGGAATATATATATATATATATATATATATATATATATATAGAGAGAGAGAGAGAGAGAGAGAGAGAGAGAGGTCCGTGGGCCTGTGTTTGAATCTACACTGTACCATTATTATCAAATGCTATACATAACACACGTCGCTATAATAAATCATTTATTGATTTACTTACAGGTGGAGGAAGTATGACATCAGGTAAACTTCAATTACATATGTTCAAACACAAAAAAATTCAATTACATATGTTTAAAAACAAAAAAAGTCAATTACATATGTTCAAAAAAACAAAAACAAAAATCAATTACATATGTTCAAAAACAAAAATAATTTGAAGCTGAATTTTACGGCAGAATATGTACTGATTTCGAATTTTTACCCTCTTGTTAGGTTCCTGCGCTGACAAGATTAGCAACTGTGCTGCCTTTTCAACATCCGTCTGTACCGATCCACAGTACACACAGTGGGCCACCACAAACTGCCCTCGCTTCTGTAACAAGTGTGAGTGTGCCGAACAACGATTTCATCTGACTTTGAACACGTTTTATATCACTTAGGGGCGAGATCAAAAGATCGATGTAGGATAAAAAGCTAAATTCAAATAGTATGAGGGGGGGGGGATAAAATCTCCCGTAAGTTTCTGTCATCTGACATCGATAACACTTTAGTGGAAAAAGAAACACCACATGAGAATATTACATTTAAATGCACATTTAATAGTTTTGATGTACTCTCTATTTTTAAATAAACAGTAAAAAAAAAAAAGGGGGGGGGGTATACAGAGTGTCATTTATAATCGCATGTTTTTACAGGTTAGTCGATTAGTTTCAACATTCATCATATTTGGTTTTAAAGGGGGGGGGGGGTGTCTTGGTGAAAACTATGTAAATTTAATTTTTTTGCCAGACATTGAACTTTTGATTTCGCCCCTTAATCTAATTTTTTGAATAAACAAGAAATGTTTATATTCGATCAATGACAGACGATCTAGCTATGGTATTTAGTACATGTATTTCTAAGAATTATAATTATTACTGAATCAAAGTATATTTCTGTTGCATTCACAGGTAGAATGACAGGGAACGTCAGCCGCGCTCAATTTGAACGCGGTGGAAAAAGATTGTAATTGATTGTTAAAGAGCACATTTGAAGCTTTTGCATATTGTTTTCATACCCCCCCCCCCCCCCACTTTTTTCGCTTCGTTTGTTAGATGCACATGTATTTTGAAATAGCATATGAACTCGTTTCAATGATAATTTTTTAAAAAAAAACCCAGTACAAAAAGGCATTTCTTTTCATTAAAGAAACAAGAGAGATTCAAATATTTAATCAAATTCATAAGGTGTATTAATTGTCAGGTGGAACTATGACTGGAACAGGTAAAAACCGACAACAAATGATTATACTATCAAGAGAGAGAGAATACAAATTAAAACCGTTAGCCTCATTAGATATGAATAGTTGAATAAAATATCAAGTTGTTTTTCTTTTTCATTGATTGCCTCTGTTTAGTTGTATCATATGTGTACAAGGCTTGTCATCCTTTTTTTTTTCCTTGTTGATTCGTGTTCTTTGAATTTTAACTTTATTATTTATCTTCTTCTTAAGGTGGGACTATGACCGGAACAGGTGGAACTATGACCGGAACAGGAGGGACTATGACCGGAACAGGAGGGACTATGACCGGAACAGGTGGGACTATGACCGGAACAGGTATACTTTATGATTTTCATATTATCATATGAGTGGTAACAAGGTTAGCTTACAATTTGGCCGTACATCTGACTGTATATATGGTGATTGAAACATTTATATAACTTCATTGTAAAGTAGTGGAGAAATGCAAAATTGAACACTGGATAAAGGTAGTTCCATGATATGAATGTGTAGGTGTGGCAGTTCCATGATTTGAATGAGTAGGTGTGGTAGTTCCATTATTTGAATGAGTAGGTGTGGCAGTTCCATGATTTGAATGAGTAGGTGTGGATGTGCAGATGGGCTCTAGATTTAAGATTCTCTGCAATGTATTAGTTATAATTTCTATCTGAAAAATGATGCAGGTAAGATTATGTCTAGAACAGGTATACACGGTCTTTGTTTTATAAGAATTTTTTTAAATTGCGACACTTGAATTGCATATTAAAGGTTTGTTCGTGACAGGCCTGGTCGTAGGTGTACTTATATAATAAAAATAATGATGATGTCACTGATGATGATCATGACGACGATATGTTGCCGGTAATTTAGGTGTAATCTAGTTTTGAAAAGCTTCAGTGACAGGATCTATAGATATGTTTATAACAGTCCTGTTCATTAATTCCTTCGTTGTACTTATAAATGCAGATTTCCTTACTTATACATACTCTACAGTGACAATGCTTTGATGTTTGCTATACATGTACGGGTTTTTGATGACTTTCGTCGTCCTGGAAATAAATGTATACGTATATATGAAAGTGGTATATTCCAAAGAAATAAAACGTCATTCGGAAGTACATAGTCGATACATTGAAATTGCCAACATTTCATTACTTTGTGAACATGAAATCTTATAGCGTTTGCAGATGATTGTTTGTGTTGATAGTTTATTTGTGAAGTTGAGATGCTTTTCGCTGCAGAATAAGTGGTTGCTTTGCTTGCTTTGAATTCCGCAACAGGTTCATGCGCTGACAAAACAAATTGTGCTTCATTTGGAACGGCTATCTGTACCAATTCTGCCTATGCTGCTTTTGCACGTGATCAGTGTGCAAAATATTGCAACCTGTGCTCATCAGGTAAGGGGACTTATCCGAGGTATCATAATGTTTATTGATCTGGGAGTTCTGAAAAACCAGTTTAAAATGTCATTTGAACTATACCTGTGTGTATACTTATTTGATTTTCTACCCTAACCTGCTAAAACCCCATTTTGTATTAGAAGATAGTGATTGCATGACAGAAATAAGTATTGGTCTTTGGTATTATCCACAAAATTATGTCGCCTACATGGAAATGAATATTTAGAGATTTTAGCTTTGATGCCCATTATTTTCAATGAAGCATATGTGTATAAAACTCGTGTTGATGCTTAATTCTTGTTTCGCTTACGATTTGCTTTGCTTAAAGGCACACATTACACGGTCTATTACACGCATTATACTGTTTTGTCTTATCCTTCAAATCAAGTCTCTTTCTTCATTCATAGATTGAACGACTGTAACTCATAATAATCACGTAGCATTGCTTCAATTGACTAAATCACCAGAAGTCTCTTTCAAAGTTTGCTTTTAACAAAGTTTTGCCAGCGTTGACTTGATATCAAATTGAAATTTGAAATACATTGACGACTTGATTTTAATTTTAGGAGGGACAATGCCTCGAACAGGCATATGTTAATTTTAGAAAGAAAAAAACCCCATAAGATTGAAAACACTCTCCTTTTAAAATGAAAACGATACATGTATCTGCATGAAATCATAGCTCAATCACATACAAACCACGAACAATGCTCGTTTTATTTTTTATTTCTGTCAAAAGATTCGTCATTGATGACATGGTCATGTTTACTGTTTACAAAGACATTTGTTTAGTAATGCAAACTGATATTCAAAAATATGAATACGCCAGTCCCAAATTTCTTCCATTTTAATTTTTATGACTATGGCTGTTTGAAAGTATTTATGATTAAATGATGTAACAATTAATCTCTAAATTTTGATTTCGAAGTAAAACTAACTTTTTTTTCTTCTTCAGAGAAATTCGAGGTTTAGTAATTAACAGGCCCAAATAGTTCTTTATAAATATCACAAATAATTAAATTATATACGAAATGGAAAACACTGTTTTAAATGAATACGCAAGTTCCGAATTACCCAAAAGTTATTTCCCTTTGTCGAACTCTTTCGCATTTTATGACGTATGGTGGGTACACAATGTATACATTATATCGTAGACTGGCATTGTACATAACGATTACGTACGATTAATGTAATAAAAGCGTAACTTTTGTTTATATCAATCACTGGTATGCATATTCTGGCCATATCAAGAAAATTTGTTTGAATAAGATCATCAAATTGGCTATTGAATCATTATTCGTTTCCTCTTATATCTTTTATCAAAGAAAGATGGCAATTAACAATATTTGTTTGAGCCATTTTGTTATCCAATACTCATAAACTCACTAAAGTTGTCTTTTCCCTGAGATAGGATGGTCTCAGAAACTCTGGATATCATCTTATAAGAAATAATACAACGATAGTAATTAGCAAATGTACCCACTGTCCTCATATTTTACGTCATAATTTACGGAAGAGTTCGACAAAGGGAAATAACTCTTGGGAAACTCGGAACTTCCGTATTGGAAAGCTCCATTGGGGAAGTTCACTACATTTTTGTACAATTTGGTTAAGATTACAGTATGAAACGATGTGTCAGTGGTGTAGTAGTTCAATGTAGTACTTCGACCACACTTTCCAATATGGAGATCCTGGTTCGAATCTTACTTCGCGTTTTTCTAAAATAAAAAAGAAAAGAAAGAAAAAAAAGTGAATAAGATATGCATGTAGACCTCCTTTGATAGAAAGTTTGTTTTAACGTTACTGTGTAAGTAGTGGAACTATCCTGTCGGAATAACCGTCTTGTCAGAATAAGCTTATAACTAAATGTATAAAAGAACTGTCTGTATTATCCCCTTAAGATCCGGTTACAAGAAATCCCCTTGCTGCTATTCGACATGTTATTGTTTTATAAAATTCATTCTTCATTTGTTTCAATTTTTAAAGTGGAACTATGACCGGAACAATAAATTTATGCATTACAGAAGAAATCGAAATATAGCAATGAAGTCCAAATGTTTTGTGTTTGTATTATACGTGAATTATCTTAGAATGAAAACGTAAGGTTCCAATGCTTTCTTGTTGTCTTTTTGTATACAAGAACAAACTGTGGATTTTGATGTTCCAAAAACATGTTTGTACTAATTGGATTTATCTTTCAGGTGGAACTATGACTGGAACAGGTAAATATAAAATTCATATATCATGAATAATGAAATTCCGAAGATGGAGAGTTAAACCAGAGTTTGTTTTTAAGGGCTAGTATTTGAGTAAGATCATTTGTGGATGGTATATGATGGAATGATTTCTTCAATATTTAATCATGTACCGATAGTTACTAGTGGATAATTCGTAGATGTCAAAACGAAACGTATCTACAGGAAAAGGCATGTTCCATGAATATAGCATTATTTAAGGATATGTGCCATAACCACACTAAAAATAAACTGTCTGAGGTTTTATCTAACCATCTCCATTAAAAATTATTCAGGTTCTGGTGGAACAGGTATGTCAAAAATCATTGAATGTGGCTTGAAGTATTGGCGTATGCTTTATTTAAAAAATCCTTAAATCATAAAACTTTGAATTTTAGACCACGAGGAATATATGCGCATTAATCTAAAAAAAAATGTATTTAAAAAGAAAAAAAAATTAAATCTAGACGTTGAAAATAAGATATCTAATTTCAGGAATTCCCGTTATTGGGTCAGGTAAAATATCTCATTTTTCCATATTAAGCTTAATACGGTAAAAGGAAACTAATCAAGATTTTTTTTTTTACATACAATCAACACAAACGCAGGTTTTTGTCACAGGATTAAGTGATGTTATCACCACATGCCCTTTGATGTGCACCAGCTGCATTGAATGCTTTTGCAGAAGTGATATGAATGATAAACCAAACAGATGAAGTTCTCTTAACAGCAATATGAAAACTAAATTGATAAAAGCAAATTGTTAGATTTAGAGCAAGGGAGCAGATGGAAAAAGGATATTGATTGCACTTTTCTCAAATACTCTGAAGTCACTTAATTTCGAAGACAACAAACTTTTGTGGTGTCTTGTTGCTTATCGTGGAAACAAGTAAAGTGTGAGCCACGAAAATATTGATTTTACAGTAATCTGAAAAATAACACAAATACCTGTAATTTTCAGGGGGAATCATAACAGGAACAGGTAGACAAAAATAAATTAGATTTTGTTTTAGATAAAATCTTTGTATTTAAGGTAAACAATATCAACTGCAAATCTTTGTCTAGAAGAGTCAAGCTGATTTTAATCCAGATTCAACTTCAATGAAATGCTACACGAACTGAAACTCCAGAAAATGGATTATCGATTATTGAATTCAATTGTTTTTGGTATTAAATTCCTTGTAGGCGGAAGTGGAATGACAGGTAAAATTGATCAGAAGTAAAGTTCTCGTAAATTTAGTAAACGAATTGAATTGATTTTTATTCTCAACAAACATAATAAGATCAGATGGATATTGTAGTGAATATACGTGAAAGACTAACCGAAAGAAAATGGCTACATTCTGCGATTTGGCTTCGTAAAACGCCGTTAAACACCTGACAAACTTAGTTATTATTTTCAAGCTATCAGTTTAAAATAATCAAAATATATGAAATTCGTAAAGATGTTTAATAAGGAGCAATTAATAAGGTTATTTCAACATCAAATACGCAGACATCGTGTTCTAGACATAATCGTATCAATTTCATTGACAATGTAGGTTCTAGCGGAACAGGTATGTAGGAAGTCGTGAATTGTCACTCCAAGTATATTCAGAATAAGAAAAAAAAAATGAAATTTTTGAATACATGGGATATATACCGCGTGTGATGCTAAAAAAAAGATTAAATTAACACGCGATATTGATGAGAAAGAAATGGAGAAGACCGTTGTTAGTTCAAAGTAATATAATATCCGTGATTTCAGGAATCCCCTTTCCTCTATCAGGTAAATCATTTACTTTTGAGCAACTGTTTGGCGATGAACTTTTCATTCCACACGTATCGCGAATACTTATAGGAAAGCATGTACTGCTTTTTTCAATACATTTTGCCAAGGTGAAAGTAACATAAACGGTAATTGGTTAAAGACTATATCGATCAACAGCTGAGGGCGGCTTGCTTGTTACTGTTTTTTTTTAAATAAAAATACTAAAGTCAAAAGATCTTTTGCATTGCTACAACAAGACGTTTGTTTTTATGTTTGAAATAAGCTTGCAAGTATAAAGAACCGTGTTTGTTATGTTTCATTGAATATGTTTGATATTGGCTTCTTTGATAGTAAGAAATATAGTCTTTATACAGGTATATATGAATATTTGAGAAACAATGTCATTTGCAATTCATTTTGTCAAATTGTACAGTCTAGTCGATTTAATTCAACCGACCTACAAAACTAGATCATATGTAATGAATTCCTTTTAGGTGGGAGTGGGATGACAGGTAAAAATGAGGAAGAATAAGTTTTTCGGAAATCTTTCCGAACGAAATAATTTTATCATAAACTCAGTAAGAACAGATAGATAATAACGTGATAATGAACTAAATCTACTTCATTTCGAAGTAACAGGACAGGTAAATAAGAAAGCTACCTTTTATGATTTTCTGTTTTGAATCCTTGTTGGGGCATTTACAAACTGGATTTTAAGGAAGTTAGCTCGTGAGCTTTTGAGCACAACAGCGCATGATGCTACAACTAAGTATTTACTGGTTCGATACTGATCCCATTGGTGCAAACATATCACACATCTATTACTGAACCCTATCCAGTTAAACATTTTGTGTTAATTCAAATTTTGAAAGGGTTTGACAGGGATTATATTTTGTGGCGGGAGGATTGTTAAGCCGTTCTTGGCACACTTATTTTGACTGCGGATAACTCCGTTTACCTGATCTGGATATAGGGCTCACGGCGGGTGTGACCAGTCAACAGGGGATGCTTACTCCTCCTAGGCACCTGATCCCACCCCTGGTGTGTCCAGGGGTCCGTGTTTGCCCAACTATCTATTTTGTATTGCTTATAGGAGTTATGAGATTGATCACTGTTCTTTATCTTCACCTTGCATTAATCAACAAGGTTTAAATCTGCATATTACAGTTTCTGTTTCATCCAATATATCTTCTATTTCTATACTCCAATACGCGTATTTCAGTTCTATAATTTATGATACAAGTAGTTGAGACTTGGAACTAGTTCAAATATTGTAATTTATTATTTGGTTGATATATCTTTCCAAACAGAACAGCGATTCTTGAAAGACTTTAAATTAATTTACTCGAAATTTTGTATAAAAATTCAGTATTTTCGCCAATAATTAAAAATTTTGATCTCTAACCTCCACTTTTTAAAGTTCCATTACAAGACCTTGAAATTTATGTGAAATTTTACAAATTGTAAATTTCCATTGTATTAAACTTTTTTTTATTTGTATTGTTAGAAGACATGATTATGCAACTATTTTATGTATGATTGATTTGTGTTGCTTATGTTGTGTTGACACTAACAGACAAATCAAGTTTAAATTGAAAAATCTGTAAGTGCAAAAAGGTCATATTTAGAACACTGTAGCTCAATAACAAGCATTACGACCCCCACTTTTTCTTTTTAATTTCCTAATTCTCTTTCAAAATAGAAATCAAAAATACACTTCCCCAAAAATTGATATTACTCCAAATATTAGGTGCGAACCTCTTTAAGGACGACGAGCCCAAACCCCATCTTTCTCATTTACCACAACAACCGCAATCTTAATACATACGTAGGTTTCTTCGCATTGCTTAAAATTCAAGAATTTCATTCTCCCTATGAACTTTTAATGATGATTATATAATGATATTATTAGATATAGTGTATAATTGTATTTACACACACTGTCAATGCTAATAACAATAATTTCTAGGAGGATCAGGCATGCTAACTGGAACAGGAGGTACAGGTATAATAACTCATTGTTTGATACTCATAACAATAAACAGCTTGTGTAAACTAAACCTTTACAAATGAATGGAAAAGAAGTAAATTTAGGGTTATTCATCCCACGTTTCTAATGGAAACTTTGATAAAAAAGCATTTCATTCTCCCTATGAACTTTAAATAATAATATGTAATGATATTGTTATTAGATATAGTGTATAATTGTATTTACACACACTGTCAATGTCAATAACAATCATTTCTAGGAGGATCAGGCATGCTAACTGGAACAGGAGGTACAGGTATAATAACTCATTGTTTGATACTCATAGCAATAAACAGCTTGTGTAAACTAAACCTTTACTGATTACGTGGGAAAATAAAACTTCAATCTGTAAAGTTTTACAGGTAGATCATGTACATGGTTGTATGACCGGAGTACTTATATAATAACATTGATCGGTAAAATCTTGGTGATAGTGTATCGTTATAGACTATATATGAATTCTTCGGTAAATAAAATATAATTTGCTCGATCTACCAACGTCTCTTTCTTACCATAAGTCTGAAAAATAAATGTATTGATTAAAATGAAATAAATAAATCAATAAAGGAGGATTTAAAGAAATCACAGTTGTTGCCAAATTGCAAAGAAAAATGAACCAATACTATTGATTCTTGTTTCTTGTGCGGTTTTAAAGTGAATAAAATGCTATTCATTTGCGATGGTTTCGAATAAGGACACATATATCTTCCTCTTCGTTAGAAAAGGAGAGCTTGCTTTGAAACAAAAAGCTCTCTAGGTTATGAATACTGCAAGCAAAATTGGTTAATATGTCTGAAAAATGATTTATGAACAGCATTGGTATGCAGGCTTTTAAAAATAATCCTATATTATGATTATGCTGTAGCCTTCAAATGCAGACTAAAACAACTATAAGGTTTAGTTCACATGACCCTCAGTACTAGAGTGGGTTTGCAATACAGGTTGTAAGTTTTATATGTTTAACGCCTAGGTATAAAAACGTTTGTTCTGCACCAAGGTTATCTTCATCATACAAACTTAAAGTAAAATCCATGGTCCTGTTGGCTTGGGGGTAGTTACAGAAATAGCGATCGTTATGATTCTGTATTATGGTAATATACCACTCAGATGCGTATTGTAATTTAAAACACCATTGACTGATAAATTGATTTTCTTCTTACGAAAAACCTACAGACAGACCAACCAGCCCCAGTGGATTCCTTAAAACTTTCCATGGGTAAAATAATCATGAGCTATTGCATATCATGATTGTTTCCTTAATAGTATTCAACCCTATAGAATTTTGGCATTTCACGTAACATGGATATAGCTCCTAGATATGTAACGACTTTGGAAATATGTCTAATGTCATGATTTTAACATTCCTAAAAATAAAAACGAAATGGAACTCTTCGTGTTAGGAGTTACAGCCTAAAGTGAAAGGAATATTCCGGAAAAGAAGTAAATTCCGGGGTTATTCATTCCACTTTTCCCATGCAAACTTTTGAAAAAAGCATTTTATTCTCCCTATGAACTCTTATTCTAAAGATGATATTGTTATTAGATATAGTGTTTATTTGTATTTACACACACTGTCAATGTCAATAACAATCATTTCTAGGAGGATCAGGCATGCTAACTGGAACAGGAGGTACAGGTATAATAACTCATTGTTTGATACTCATAGCAATAAACAGCTTGTGTAAACTAAACCTTTACTGATTACGTGGGAAAATAAAACTTCAATCTGTAAAGTTTTACAGGTAGATCATGTACATGGTTGTATGACCGGAGTACTTATATAATAACATTGATCGGTAAAATCTTGGTGATAGTGTATCGTTATAGACTATATATGAATTCTTCGGTAAATAAAATATAATTTGCTCGATCTACCAACGTCTCTTTCTTACCATAAGTCTGAAAAATAAATGTATTGATTAAAATGAAATAAATAAATCAATAAAGGAGGATTTAAAGAAATCACAGTTGTTGCCAAATTGCAAAGAAAAATGAACCAATACTATTGATTCTTGTTTCTTGTGCGGTTTTAAAGTGAATAAAATGCTATTCATTTGCGATGGTTTCGAATAAGGACACATATATCTTCCTCTTCGTTAGAAAAGGAGAGCTTGCTTTGAAACAAAAAGCTCTCTAGGTTATGAATACTGCAAGCAAAATTGGTTAATATGTCTGAAAAATGATTTATGAACAGCATTGGTATGCAGGCTTTTAAAAATAATCCTATATTATGATTATGCTGTAGCCTTCAAATGCAGACTAAAACAACTATAAGGTTTAGTTCACATGACCCTCAGTACTAGAGTGGGTTTGCAATACAGGTTGTAAGTTTTATATGTTTAACGCCTAGGTATAAAAACGTTTGTTCTGCACCAAGGTTATCTTCATCATACAAACTTAAAGTAAAATCCATGGTCCTGTTGGCTTGGGGGTAGTTACAGAAATAGCGATCGTTATGATTCTGTATTATGGTAATATACCACTCAGATGCGTATTGTAATTTAAAACACCATTGACTGATAAATTGATTTTCTTCTTACGAAAAACCTACAGACAGACCAACCAGCCCCAGTGGATTCCTTAAAACTTTCCATGGGTAAAATAATCATGAGCTATTGCATATCATGATTGTTTCCTTAATAGTATTCAACCCTATAGAATTTTGGCATTTCACGTAACATGGATATAGCTCCTAGATATGTAACGACTTTGGAAATATGTCTAATGTCATGATTTTAACATTCCTAAAAATAAAAACGAAATGGAACTCTTCGTGTTAGGAGTTACAGCCTAAAGTGAAAGGAATATTCCGGAAAAGAAGTAAATTCCGGGGTTATTCATTCCACTTTTCCCATGCAAACTTTTGAAAAAAGCATTTTATTCTCCCTATGAACTCTTATTCTAAAGATGATATTGTTATTAGATATAGTGTTTATTTGTATTTACACACACTGTCAATGTCAATAACAATCATTTCTAGGAGGATCAGGCATGCTAACTGGAACAGGAGGTACAGGTATAATAACTCATTGTTTGATACTCATAACAATAAACAGCTTGTGTAAACTAAACCTTTACTGATTACGTGGGAAAATAAAACTTCAATCTGTAAAGTTTTACAGGTAGATCATGTACATGGTTGTATGACCGGAGTACTTATATAATAACATTGATCGGTAAAATCTTGGTGATAGTGTATCGTTATAGACTATATATGAATTCTTCGGTAAATAAAATATAATTTGCTCGATCTACCAACGTCTCTTTCTTACCATAAGTCTGAAAAATAAATGTATTGATTAAAATGAAATAAATAAATCAATAAAGGAGGATTTAAAGAAATCACAGTTGTTGCCAAATTGCAAAGAAAAATGAACCAATACTATTGATTCTTGTTTCTTGTGCGGTTTTAAAGTGAATAAAATGCTATTCATTTGCGATGGTTTCGAATAAGGACACATATATCTTCCTCTTCGTTAGAAAAGGAGAGCTTGCTTTGAAACAAAAAGCTCTCTAGGTTATGAATACTGCAAGCAAAATTGGTTAATATGTCTGAAAAATGATTTATGAACAGCATTGGTATGCAGGCTTTTAAAAATAATCCTATATTATGATTATGCTGTAGCCTTCAAATGCAGACTAAAACAACTATAAGGTTTAGTTCACATGACCCTCAGTACTAGAGTGGGTTTGCAATACAGGTTGTAAGTTTTATATGTTTAACGCCTAGGTATAAAAACGTTTGTTCTGCACCAAGGTTATCTTCATCATACAAACTTAAAGTAAAATCCATGGTCCTGTTGGCTTGGGGGTAGTTACAGAAATAGCGATCGTTATGATTCTGTATTATGGTAATATACCACTCAGATGCGTATTGTAATTTAAAACACCATTGACTGATAAATTGATTTTCTTCTTACGAAAAACCTACAGACAGACCAACCAGCCCCAGTGGATTCCTTAAAACTTTCCATGGGTAAAATAATCATGAGCTATTGCATATCATGATTGTTTCCTTAATAGTATTCAACCCTATAGAATTTTGGCATTTCACGTAACATGGATATAGCTCCTAGATATGTAACGACTTTGGAAATATGTCTAATGTCATGATTTTAACATTCCTAAAAATAAAAACGAAATGGAACTCTTCGTGTTAGGAGTTACAGCCTAAAGTGAAAGGAATATTCCGGAAAAGAAGTAAATTCCGGGGTTATTCATTCCACTTTTCCCATGCAAACTTTTGAAAAAAGCATTTTATTCTCCCTATGAACTCTTATTCTAAAGATGATATTGTTATTAGATATAGTGTTTATTTGTATTTACACACACTGTCAATGTCAATAACAATCATTTCTAGGAGGATCAGGCATGCTAACTGGAACAGGAGGTACAGGTATAATAACTCATTGTTTGATACTCATAGCAATAAACAGCTTGTGTAAACTAAATCTTTACTGATTACGTGGGAAAATAAATCTTCAATCTGTAAAGTTTTACAGGTAGATCATGTATATGGTTGTATGACCGGAGTACTTATATAATAACATTGATCGGTAAAAACTTGGCGATAGTTTATCATTATAGACTATAAATGAATTCTTCGGTAAATAAAATATAATTTGCTCGATCTACCAACGTCTCTTTCTTACCATAAGTCTGAAAAATAAATGTATTGATTAAAATGAAATAAATAAATCAATAAAGGAGGATTTAAAGAAATCACAGTTGTTGCCAAATTGCAAAGAAAAATGAACCAATACTATTGATTCTTGTTGCTTGTGCGGTTTTAAAGTGAATAAAATGCTATTCATTTGCGATGGTTTCGAATAAGGACACATATATCTTCCTCTTCGTAAGAAAAGGAAAGCTTGCTTTGAAAAAAAAAAAAGCTCTCTAGGTTATGAATACTGCAAGCAAAATTGGTTAATATGTCTGAAAAATGATTTATGAACAGCATTGGTATGCAGGCTTTTAAAAATAATCCTATATTATGATTATGCTGTAGCCTGCAAATGCAGACTAAAACAACTGTAAGGTTTAGTTCACATGACCCTCAGTACTAGAGTGGGTTTGCAATACAGGTTGTAAGTTTTATATGTTTAACGCCTAGGTATAAAAACGTTTGTTCTGCACCAAGGTTATCTTCATCATACAAACTTAAAGTAAAATCCATGGTCCTGTTGGCTTGGGGGTAGTTACAGAAATAGCGATCGTTATGATTCTGTATTATGGTAATATACCACTCAGATGCGTATTGTAATTTAAAACACCATTGACTGATAAATTGATTTTCTTCTTACGAAAAACCTACAGACAGACCAACCAGCCCCAGTGGATTCCTTAAAACTTTCCATGGGTAAAATAATCATGAGCTATTGCATATCATGATTGTTTCCTTAATAGTATTCAACCCTATAGAATTTTGGCATTTCACGTAACATGGATATAGCTCCTAGATATGTAACGACTTTGGAAATATGTCTAATGTCATGATTTTAACATTCCTAAAAATAAAAACGAAATGGAACTCTTCGTGTTAGGAGTTACAGCCTAAAGTGAAAGGAATATTCCGGAAAAGAAGTAAATTCCGGGGTTATTCATTCCACTTTTCCCATGCAAACTTTTGAAAAAAGCATTTTATTCTCCCTATGAACTCTTATTCTAAAGATGATATTGTTATTAGATATAGTGTTTATTTGTATTTACACACACTGTCAATGTCAATAACAATCATTTCTAGGAGTACCAGGCGTGATAACTGGAACAGGAGGTACAGGTATAATAACTTGTTGCTTGATACGCATAGCAATAAACAGCATGTGTTTAACCAAACCTTTTAAATAACGTGAGAAAATAAAAATTCAACTGCAAAGTTATGTAGTTGGATCACATATGACAGGAGTACTTATATAATTACATAAATTGCTTGGAAAGGCTTTCTGATATTTTAAATGAATTCTTCGGTAATAAAACATGCTCGGTCAATCAACGTTTCTTTCTTATCATAAGCCTGAAAGTAAATGGATTCAATAAAATGAAATGAATAAATCATAATGGAAGAGGAAATCATGGTTGTCGCCAAATTACAATGAAAAATGAAACTACCTTTGATTCTTGTTGCATACATGGTCTTAAATATTGGACTTGTTTACAATGTTTTCGATATCGCCCTCTTCGTTAGAAGTTTGCTTTGAGGAGTATATCTCTTTAGGTTATGGTCATTGTAACAAAATTGCTTAATATGTCGGAAGAGTTATGTTTGAACAGGATTGGTATACAAGCTTCTTAAAATCATTATAATCATTCTAGTATTGTTCTGTGGCCCGCGAATGTAGGCTAATTTGTTCACACCATGACCATCCGGTACAAGAGCTGGTTCACAATAGAAGTTGGAAAATTTGTTTAACGCCTAGATCTGAATAGGCATGTTCTGCACCAGGCTATAATTAATGCTGCTCTTCATCATACAAACTTTAAGTAAAATCCATTGTTCTGTTTGCTTGGGGAAGGTGGGGAAATAGCGATCCCCATGAATCAAATCAATTTAATGTGTATACGAGTTGTACATTTTGTGCTTAAATATCATTTTTATTTATTTCAGGAGGAACCATTACAGGAACAGGTAAGACTACTGTTCAAACTTCTACACTATCTTATCAATGTTCTAGATCAAGGTTCATGGTTTGTGCCCATCATTTTTATTTTCTGCAGTTATTCTCGTGTAATGTGTCTTTTTCATCACACTCCGTTTAAGTCTAAGTATATTTAACGATAGAATCGATACAGCCTAAAGTGAAAGGAATACACAATTCCGGAAAAGAAGTAAATTCCGGGTATATCCATCCCACTTTTATATGGAAACTTTAATTAAAAACTAAAGCATTTCATTCTCCCTATGAACTTTAAATAATAATATGTAATGATATTATTAGATATAGTGTATATTTGTGTTTACACACACTGTCAATGTTAATAACAATCATTTATAGGAGGATCAGGCGGGGTAATTGGAACAGGAGGTACAGGTATGATAACGCATTGCTTGATATTCATAGAAATAAACAGCTTGTGTAAACCAAACCTTTACTAATAAACGTGAGAAAATAATAAATAAAAATAAAATAAAAGATGACCTCCTGCAAGGCTATTAATTTTAGTAAAAGTTCGGGTCCGGTGACATTAACAGTAGAATACGACTAATAAAACTGAGGGCATGTGATTTGGATGAAAGACACAAGTAGAGCTACATTAGCCTGATGAGATATTCGCAGAAATTTCTTCGGTAAACTTGTTTATACCCCGTGAATCGATCTCGAATTGCGTAGCCCCTGTTTGCTTAGAAGAACTTGTTGCGAACCTTTACATATATTTTTAGCATTTAAAAGTTGTTTAATATCTCAAAAGCTTACAGAAAGTAGAAACTGACTATTCAGAACGACTTATGAATTATTTATCCTTTATGTATTATT
This sequence comes from Ostrea edulis, assembly GCF_947568905.1. Classification (NCBI taxonomy): domain Eukaryota; kingdom Metazoa; phylum Mollusca; class Bivalvia; order Ostreida; family Ostreidae; genus Ostrea; species Ostrea edulis. The sequence continues at coordinate 102,544,181 of NC_079164.1, forward strand.
TTCTATTGGATTGGTGGGTATATGTACATGCAGATTTTGAGGTCCCCGGGTCGAGTAACGGGACAAGAATCCTCAACATTAGGTAATCGGAACATGTATCCATTCGTCTGTTTACACAATATATATGTTCATACATCTCTTGGGTGGATCAAGAAAAGTTAGGAAGGGGATGTGCAACCCAAGTTTGTATTTATGTTGACATTTTCAACCAAAGGTGGTACAACCCCTGTAACCCCCCCCCCCCCTAGATCCCCCCCCTTAGATCCCCTACTGCACATGCTCCAGTGACGTTTGACATAAAAAATGTGATACAATGTTTTTATGGCGAGCAATAGATATTAGTGTATTAAACACTGTTAAATGTTCGATTCCTTCAAAATCAATAATCTTTTTACAGTTATTTTGAAGGAAAAAAGTAATTTTCCTTTGCTCAAAAACAAAATTACAGTTCATGAGATTTTGCCAGGTGACCTACCGTTTTCTTTAGATACACATTTCGTCAATCAATTATTTCATACATCTTTTGACATAGAGCTTTCTTGACAATTTGTCTTTTGTTTCTTGTTGTATGCTAAGGCATGTATTGTGTATTGCCCGTAGGATTAAATTTTAAATCAAGAAAGCAACGTTTTTAAAATGCAGGATTTTTTCTCGGATCTTTTTCGTTTGTTGATTCCCTTTAAAGAAAATCTAGGAGCTTTAATTTTTAATTTTCTTTTCACGAAAACTTTTGGGGGATAATGACATGTTCTGTGTACCTGAAGTTAACTACATGACGCCATCTTGAACACGGTTTCATCTGTACATTATGTGGATGTATCAGATAGGACTACATTAAATGTGTTGCTTTGAAAAGGCTTGATGACCATTTATTACTAGATTGTTTACCTATTCTTTAATACAACAAATAAAAATATACTTGATCGACATATACTCTAGTATAATGTTAAATGGTGAAAAATTACGGTGGTATTTTAAGGACATATTTTAAAATCTTTTGCACTCGATATATCTTGTGAGCATGACATATAAAAAAAATGGAGAACCAGCCACCCCCTTTTTGGTGAAATAGCGTATTTGCCTTCATGTAAATTAGCATAATTGCGGTCAATTAGCACGAGACCATAAACACCGACTTATGGCACGCTGAAAAGATGAGAAAAATAAGATTTTAAAAAAACAATTATTCTATTTTGATATTTTGCTTTTTTTAAAAATTTCAATGTCAGAAATGGCTGCTACCGCACCTTTAGTCCTTTAGGTACACATAAATATACTTCCTTTGAACGGCACTTGAATTGTCTTCAGTTCTGGGATCATGCGCGTGAAGCACCAATACCAATTTTTATCTGGTGCATATATGATTAAGAAAGCAGTAGAATGGAACATATTTTCAATTCGTATCAAAAGAGGTCCCGAAAACGTCTTTTTAGTCAGAGGGGAGCTTGCTTCGAGAAGTGTTTCTCTCTAGGTTATGGGAACTGCAAGCAGAATAGTTCATATATCAGAAGTGATTTTGAACTACATTGTTATACAGGTTTTTTAAAACCTGTCTTTGCAAGGACATTACTTTGTGCTCTGGCTTGGTTTGTAAATGCAAGCTAACGATGGGTAATGCAGATTTTCACGCTCAAGAATGAACAAGCGTCATCAAAGATTTAAGAAAAATTTACATCTAAAATAATCTCATGGCTAAAGTACCACTAGTGCTGCTTTTGGTGGTACAAACTTTATTTAGTGGTTATGAAATAACAAAAAGAAACTATGTTTTGTGCTTCACTGTCATTTTGTCCATTTTAGGAGGAACCATGACAGGAACAGGTAAAGATTAGTCTCCCAGATAATTTCGTTGTAGAGCATGGAATGGATCTCTTCTTTTTCAAATTAAATCTTAATCGATAATTTTATTTAGAAATATCACTTTACTCTAAACTGATTTTGTTCATTGCTTTGCTTGAAATGCTTTTTCAGCTCACATGGCTTTTAATTTGCTGTGGGGTTTTGAATTGCAAATTGCATTATTGCTGCTTTGCTTGTAAGTGATTCTTATTCAGGATCTTGCATGGATAAAGTGAATTGTGCTCAGTATGGAAGAAGGTTTTGCACAAATATTGCTTACACAGCATTTGCGCACAACAGCTGTAGCAAACACTGCAATTTATGTGCCGGTGATGGTACAAATGGTACGATATTCTATTAAAAAAATATTTTTTCTGCTTTTGGGCAGAACGTCTGCATATATTTCATTAAACGTACAAAGAATAATATCTACATATATTGCTCTTAATGAAGGTGCGTGCTCTGATAAACTTTCCAATTGTGCTAACTATGGCAAGGGTGTCTGCTCCGACCCAACATATACCAGCTGGGTGACGCAGAACTGCCCAGCTTACTGTGGACAGTGTGGAGGCAGTGGAACAATGACTGGCGGCACCGGAAGTGGGGGCACCGGAGTGTACTACCCAGGAGGTACAGGAAGTGGTGGTACCGGAACGATGACTGGGGGCACCGGAAGTGGAGGCACCGGAGTGTACTACCCAGGAGGTACAGGAAGTGGTGGCACCGGGACGATGACTGGGGGCACCGGGAGTGGTGGTACCGGAGTATATTATCCAGGAGGTACCGGAACTGGGGGGACCGGAACGATGACTGGAGGCACCGGAGGTAGTGGAGGAACACATACATCCACAGGTATATTAAAGTATTGCAGTGCGATGCACATGTGGTTGTTAACAATAAGGAAAAATGAATTTGATATTCATGATATCTAAACATTTATAGGTTGCTGACATTATGTTATACATTTTGCAGGTTGTGTATACAAGAATCAGGTTTATCAACAGGGGCAGACATGGAAGGATGGATGCACATACCAATGTACATGTGTAGATGCCACAAGCGGACAATATTCATGCAAAGGACTGTGAGTTTGTTACTTGATTGATTGATTGCATATTGTTTTACGTCCCTCTCGAGAGTATTTCACTCATATGGAGGAGTCACCACTGCCGGCGAAGGGCTGCAAAATTTAGACCTATGCTAGGCGCTTATGGCCATTGAGCAGGGAGGGATCTTTATAGTGCCACACCTGCAGTGACACGGGACCTCGGTTTTTGCGATTTCATCCGAAGGACCGCCCCATTTAGTCGCTTCTTACGACAAGCAAGGGGGTACTGAGGACCAATTCTAACACGGATCCCCGGGGGTGGGGTACTGAGGACCTATTCTAACCCGGATTCCCACGGGATATAGTACAACAATTCTGCACTTTGTTAGGTAAATTCGTGCATTTTGTTGATATCCATGTCCGTCCATCTGTCACACGTTTTTATCATCTGAGCTCCTCTTACATTCTAAGAGGTGGCAATACGACTTATTTTTTCATATGATTTGGGCATATCTTTTAGATGTGCACACTGATTTGACTGCGGATAACTCCGTTTACCTGGTCAGGATATGGGGCTCTTGGCGGGTGTGACCGGTCAACAGGGGATGCTTACTCCTCCTAGGCACCTGATCCCACCTCTGGTGTGTCCAGGGGTCCGTGTTTGCCGAACTATCTATTTGTATTGCTTGTAGGAGTTATGAGATTGATCACTGTTCGTTATCTTCACTTTGCATGTGCAGTAAGCATTTTGGAATATTTGTTTTCGAGAGGTGCAAACAGTCGACCAAAAGTGCTTGTCATTGGAACTTCCTAGATTTCTAATGGTGTAATAGAGACGGCTGGTAATGCCTGGTCTTTTGATATGTAATAATGTTTTAGGTAATGCAGTCCTTTTGTTTTCCCAAATACATGTATATGTATGCTGTAGAATAAGTATAAATGATCATACCTGCCACCCATACTGCAGTCAACCAGTAATTTCCAGATAATTTTTGGGAGATTTGAATATGAAAGTTTCAGTATCTGTATTAATTGCTAAGCTGTTCTTTACAAACTCAATTTGACTAAGGATTATTCCGTTTACCTGATCAAGATAAAGGGCGATATCCCGTATTGATCCTTTGACTTTCCATCTGTGCTAGGATTAGCGGCTTTGTGAATCGAGTGCTAGTGAAGCGTACATATATTATACATGTACATATCTTTGTACGCATGTGTAAAAGTTCGCATGTTAAACGTGCAGTGTTTCTCTTCTTGATTATCGACAACTGTTATTACAAATTCTACATTGTCCTTTCTCATTCTAGATCATCCGTTTTGATGCTAGATAATCTGTTTTGATAATTTCAAGTTAAACTTATCTATAACTCACAAATATGTCCAGAGAGCGATTAGCTTTCATTTATCGTGAAGTGTTAATTTGATTGGTCAAATAAAATCATAACCTGGGTTCACCAGAATATGACCCTCAGACTGATAGGATCAAAATGTAAAATTTTTATTACGATAATTAATCAGCGATGTAGTACTCTGCTTGCTATTAAAAGACAATTCACGACTATTTGAGATCAATTAGGTACATGTGTATATTAAGGCTTGACAAAGCTCTAGTCTATTGATGATAATATTATTTTGCGTAATTTTCTAATTTCATCACTTCATTTTATACCTTTACTTGTAGGTGTGTACAATGGAACCTCCCATCTAGTTGTAGACTGAATCCTCCAGCCGCTGGTAAATGTTGCCAAACACCCAACTGTCCAGCCAACGTGAAATTAAATTATCCTGCAGGCTACGTTGAATTGTAAACTTGCATTAACGTAGAACAATAACAAAAAAGCCTCAATAACATTTTCGTTATTGAATTTCATATCACGAAAAAGATATGTGACTGATATGGGTTACAGAATATTTTTATAAATAAAAAGATTAAACTTTACAATTTTTGTTCATTGTACTTTGATAACTGATATTTTATAATTTGATTTGAAAGATACTGTATATTCAATGTCAAGGACACACATGGTGGGTGTGAAGGGAAAACCAAAATGAAAAATAAAAGTATTAAATAACATATTATATTATAATAGGATATGCGTAAACAATGGATAGAAAAATCTGCATGATCGGCAAAAATGCGGAGAACCACAATCCTCCATTGTTTATAAATAGCATTATTTATATCTATTTCTTAATATAAACAAGCATTCATAGAGTACTGCATGGCAATACATAGTCCCCTAACGGTTGCAAAAATTATTGTACCAGAACAATATTCAGGGTCATTATATAGGTTATGGTAAAAGGGAAAATAGGGGAACCAGGATAGGAATGGTTGGAAATCAACGAGTAGACCAGGAAAAGAGACAAGTTTATAATTAGGTTTAGGTCTTTAACCAAGTCAATAAACTGTGACATGTAGGTGATCATGAATAATTAAAGCTATATTATTGTATTACTATGCTAGAAGTTTTAATGAGTGTAGTACTCTTATCTACAGAGATAAGAAAGTTGGATGTAAACTACATGTAACAATTCATACTATATTTTTTAAGTCCAAGGGCCATAACTAAATGAAAAATCAACGGACCGGGACCAAATTCACACCTGATTTATAACTTGATATGGCAAAGCAACGTATCAAATATCAAATAAATGTCTGCAAGAACAGAGAAAAATGTGTGGAAAACTAGACTTACGAACAGACTGACGGAGCGCAAACCTGAAGTCCCTTTCCACTTCATGGGTAGGGGACTAATAAAGTAGACTTTTACTCCCTATGTTTATATTTGAGAAATAAGTATAACCTATGAGAGTAGGATCCCCAGGGGGAAAGATCGACCAGATTTCCAGGGGAACGGCGATTATGGAGGAAAACCACAAATGACACCATGACTTTAACCAGCACTTTGCAAAGGAACAGTCACTATAAGGAAGAGAGGACCGTTTCATTTCCCATAGAACTCAATACAAACCTTTAGCAATCTTATTATATTATAATAATGGGGCTTAGAAGTAAGATAACGTTCTAGTGTACCGATTAAAAGTGAGGCATCGTTCTAGTGTAGCGGTTAGAGGGGAGGTATCGTTCTAGTGTAGCGTTTAGAAGTAAGGTACCGTTCTAGTGTAGCGGTTAAAAGTGAGGCATCGTTCTAGTGTAGCGGTTAGAGGGGCGGTATCCTTCTAGTTTAGCAGTTAGAAGTGAGGTATCGTTCTAGTGTAGCGGTTACAGGGGAGGTATCGTTCTAGTGTAGCGGTTACAGGGGAGGTATCGTTCTAGTGTAGCGGTTAGAAGGGAGGTATCGTTCTAGTGTAGCAGTAGATGTGAGGTATCGTTCTAGTGTAGCGGTTATAAGTGAGGCATCGTTCTAGTGTAGCGGTTAGAGGGGAGATATCGTTCTAGTGTAGCTGTTAGAGGGGAGGAATCGTTTTAGAGTAGCGGTTAGAAGTAAGGTATCGTTCTAGTATAGCGGTTTGAGGGGAGGTATCGTTCTAGTGTAGCGGTTAGAAGAGAGGTATCGTTCTAGTGTAGCGGTTAGAGGGAAGGTATCGTTCTATTGTAGCGGTTAGAAGAGAGGTATCGTTCTAGTGTAGCGGTTAAAATGGAGACACCGTTCTAGTGTAGCGGTTAGAAGGGAGGTATCGTTCTAGGGTAGCGGTTAGAATGGAGGCATCATTCTAGTGTAGCGGTTAGAAGGGAGGTATCGTTCTAGTGTAGCGGTTAGAGGGAAGGTATCGTTCTAGTTTAGCGGTTAGAAGTGAAGCATCGTTCTAGCGTAACGGTAGAAATGAGGTATCGTTCTAGTATAGCGGTCAGAAGTGAAGCATCGTTCTAGTGTAGCGGTTAGAGGGAAGGTATCGTTCTAGTGTAGCGGTTAGAAGAGAGGTATCGTTCTAGGGTAGCGGTTAAAATGGAGGCATCATTCTAGTGTAGCGGTTAGAAGAGAGGTATCGTTCTAGTGTAGCGGTTAAAATGGAGGCATCATTCTAGTGTAGCGGTTAGAAGGGAGGTATCGTTCTAGTGTAGCGGTTAGAAGTTAGGCATCGTTCTAGTGTAGCGGTTAGAAGTGAAGCATCGTTCTAGCGTAACGGTAGAAATGAGGTATCGTTCTAGTATAGCGGTCAGAAGTGAAGCATCGTTCTAGCGTAACGGTAGAAATGAGGTATCGTTCTAGCGTAGCGGTTAGAAGGGAGGCATCGTTCTAGTGTAGCGGCACTTCGTGTCCCGGTGTTGTATAGTAGGCTTTCCACCTAGTCATCTTTCCCCCGGAAAATTTGCTATATACTATCCCCCCCCCCCTGGGAATGGCTATATAGTAGATTTTCCCCCTTCTTTCCATTCCGGTTACGTTTACGGCGGACCATTCCCATACATATTCTTTTCATTCTGAAATGAATCCTTTTCTGGCTATTCATTTCTTTTATATGCTGAATGGATAGTTAATTTCCGATTGGGATTTTTGGAAATATATATTAATTCAACAAACATCGTTTTATTCAGTCGAATGCTAGGTAAAACAATCATATACGTATTTTGAATGTAAAATCAGACTAGTTCATGCTTTTAAAACAGCACCTATTTAAGCAACTCAGAATTTGTAAATTAAACGGATACGTATTTATCGTTCGAAGAATCAAAACTGTCTCTCTCCAATTGATAAACACAAAAACTTTTCATACAGATAGTGGAGTAAACTTAAATTGTACAATTCTGTTGGTTGCCTGCCCCTGATTCCAAATTCCTGCTACTAAGGAATCAACTTGCTCTCTCGCTAGACATGATTCTTTACACCTCATCAGGGGGAAGTAGGAATTTTCAATTGAATTATGTTTTTGAGAGAAAAATTTCCCCCCAACTGTTCTCGGGTCATTGGTGGATTAATAGATGTGAATATGTTATCGACATAATGTATTCAGCGTTGTTTTGGTCTTATTTGTAGCATGTACCACTTTCGGTCAATAAAATAAACTGTATATGTATAAATGGCTGAGGCGTTACAAAGACCATAACTACCTTGGAACGGGTTATTTTTGCGTATCACAAATTTTGCAAAAATACCCCCCAAAACACTGTTATATTTTATTTGCGGAGGTCTTTGTTTGCGATTCTCCAAGTTACAAATTAATTGACACTTGTAAATCTGTTCCGACAGTCTGTTGGAATTCCCATGGGCACGAATTATGCTCGTTTATTAGCTGACCTGTTTCTATACTGATATGAAGGTGAATTTATTCAAAAACTTCTACGTGAGAAGAAAAAATATCTTGCTGTGGCCTTCAATTCGATATTTAGATATATCGACGACGTTTTGTCTATCAAAAATAATAACTTTCATTGATATGTCGATTCGATATATGCCTGTGAGCTCGAAATTAATGACACCACAGAGTCGTCCACTTCTGCTTCATACTTAGATATTTTATTGAAAGCAGACCTTAACGGCAAATTGACAATTCAACTGTGTGGCAAACGGGAATGGTGTTTAACAAAGTGATTTTGGATGACTGATCACTAGATATGAATATTAGTGTTTTTCATTTTTGTTGTAGAAGCAACTTTCTATGCTGTCAAACAGTCTAGTCTTTAATTCATCGTGAGGGATGGTCATGTAAAGTGTTGAAAAGTCATACATTTTGATGTTGTTGATTTGAGAGAAGTTTTGCGGTTTCAAGTTTACTATAAGTTTTTAAAGATTTTTTTAGAATCCACATTTAATTTACACCACTTCTGGCATATGTAGTCGCACAGTACGCTTGATGTTTCTACTTCACAGCTGTTAATATTTTCGCGAGGAGCAAATATAGGGGCTTGGTAGAGCAATTACTGGATCCAGCAATATATCTTTGTTTGTAAAGGTTTTTATGTAGTTTAGGAATCCAGTATAGGTACGGTAACTCATATTCGTTATCTTCACCTTTCATTCATTCTACCTATTGACTGGGATATTAAATGTGTCTAAAACTGAAGCATAGCTTTAACGAAGTTTCTCTTTTGAAAGGGCAGTTAGAGTATAAGTACGATTACCAAAAGTGGTATTAATGCCTAGTTCATTAAAAATACAGTAATAATAATGAGCCTTACAAAGACAATGTTGTTACAAGCTGGAACCAAAACATAGTCCTCGTGTAACCTATGAAAGGTGAAGATAACGAACAGTGATCAATCTCATAACTCCTACAAGCAATACAAAATAGATAGTTGGGCAAACACGGACCCCCTGGACACCAGAGGTGGGATCAGGTGTCTAGGAGGAGTAAGCATCCCCTGTCGACCTATCTAATTCTTTTATCACTTCTGGTTTACTAAACACAGACGGATAGATGGTACGAAATTTTGTTTTGAAATGTCTAATGCGGGATTTCGATATTCCTCTTATACTTTTAATCTATTCTGACAATGTATCAAATTCTTTCGTTTTCATATTTAGCCCATCGTCGGGCATAATCGTCGACAAAATTCATAATAGGGATAATGTTCTATCGCCAATTGAAAGACCGAGGTTCTCTGTAATTAGGACCTTTAGAATAAGTGATTTGATGTCCTCATTTTCAGCTATATCAGCATCACCAGTATTGACATGCTCAGCTGGACTATAGTTGAAAGAAGATGAAGTATAAGAACACGTAGGTGGATTAAGTTCGTAGGTACTGCAAAGTTTGTTTATAATTAAAAAGTTTGGTTGCAATAGTAGAAGTATATTTGTAAGAAATACTGGGTGTAGACTTGAACTTGAAATAAGTTGGAATACACGACTGAACTCTTTTATGACGAAGAATTTTGCTTATGTTGACGGCATCTATTCCTTTGTTTGTTTGTAAATATGAGCTTAAGGAACTGGCGGCATGATTTGGAAATAATATCAACCATGACCTGTGGTGGTTTAAAGAGCCTGTGATTAACAACATTCATAATCATAGAGTTCAGTCTATATTCAGGTGTTGAAAAACCCAAGTATAGACTAGCTGTGGCTCCTTGAAATAACGTTTGTAAAATTCTCAATAGTATAGAGTAAAGTTTTGTACGAATATGACGTGGGCGTAATTGTCTGTTGACATAAGGTAAAAGTGAATCAAACGTGACATCATTTATACTCAGTAATTTAATGAACGATGTCTGTTTGTAAACGTCTCAAAATATTTTGAAATATTAGAAAACAATTAATAACCCGTTATTGTCAGACATTTTCCTTATGGAAAGTATGTCTTTAACGATAACAATGCCCCCGTTCATAGATAACGACTATACAATGTTTATTTGGAAGAAAATCATTCAAACACTACACCAGGGCCAGCTCAGTCCCCCGATATCAAAATCGTTTAAAATATATGGTTACGACTTAAGAGACACTTGCAGTCCATCAAAAAGTTCCATTAACTCACAAAAAATTCCATTAACTCACAAACCCGTAAATCATATCCGTCAGTTATGCGTTGCAATTCCAAAACGGTTACACGAATGAAAGGTAATCTCACTAAATGTGATTGATTGATGTTTTCCGCCACACTCAATAATTTTTCAGTCATCTGGTGGCGCCCAGTTTTTATTGGTGGAAGATACAATGTACCTGGGAAGAGACCACCGACACTAGATATGAAGGTAGGACAAACAATAATAATTTCACATCAGAAGAGTGGTTTTTATTGAGTAGTTGATGTAAACAAACTGCTGCCATTTTGACGTCAGCGATAAATGATAAAAGTTTGCATGTCTGTCCCAAATGACATAATTGATCTGACTGTTCTAAAACCCTCACCTAGAACCCTGTCTAAAAATTCCCTTTTAAGATTTGATTGAGTCTTAAACTAATAGAACTTGGGCGTCAACAATCATTTAGTTAAACAGCATGTTATAAGAGTGATCACTGTTCGTTATCTTCACCTCTTCATAAACCAGGTATGATACCTGTAGCTGAGGAGTGAATATTCCAAGGAAGGAAAATTATGAGTAGTGAATTCACAATGTACATGTATTCTTTTCTTATGATAAAGTAAACTTCATATTTATTATTAAACACCTTTCTTTGACCTATTTACTGTATTGGTATAAAATTACAAATGTAGTGGGCCTATAGCACAAGTACATTTCTTAGGTCACCCGAATCACTCAGGTGATTTATTGCAATTGGTCTGCATTGTCTGTCGTGCGTTAGCAATCAGGATATGGGGCTCACGGCGGGTGTGACCGGTCAACAGGGGATGCTTACTCCTCCTAGGCACCTGATCCCACCTCTGGTGTGTCCAGGGGTCCGTGTTTGCCCAACTATCTATTTTGTATTGCTTGTAGGAGTTATGAGATTGATCACTGTTCGTTATCTTCACCTTGCACTTATTTTTCAACTTCTTGATAACTACCATTCAATTATTTTTAAAAAAAAATTGGTATGAAGTATCTTTGGGACAAGGGAGACATAATTTTAAATTTCAGGACTCTTGCATACTCGGGGCCTTTAAGACATGCATAACAATTTCCTAAAAATCCCTTTTCTCTACAACCGCACATCTATAATGTAAAACTTATACGGTACCAATTTTGATGAACCAGATGCGCATTTCGACAAATAATGTCTCTTCAGTGATGCTCAACCGAAATGTTTGAAATCCGAAATAACAATGAAGTTTTAGAGCTATTATAGCCAAAAACAGCGTGCCAAAAAAGTGGAGTCAAATTCGTCTAAGGATAAGAAAACCTCAATGCATATTGCAGTAGTCATGTAGAATAGGAAAGTCTCTACTGAAATAATAAATTCTATGATCCCCTATATAAAGGTTCTGACTCCAGGTCAGGGCCAAGATTGGTATATAGTGATCATGTGTAAAATATTCAAACAACATTTTCTTTAATGCTCTTGATAATAGTTTGACACTGTATGGATATTTATAAAGAAGCAGGAAGCCCTTTACAAAAATTGTAAATTTTATGATCCCAAGGATAGGGGTTTTCGTACCACGGTGGGGCCAAAATGGTCTTAGTGATTATTGTTTTTGTCTTTGTAAGACTTCTTTCTTAATTTTGCATGTCTTTATCATTGAAAGACTTCTTTAGGTTTGCTGATTCTGTATAAAACCTACATATATATTTACGAAATAGATGTCCAAAGTTCTGACTCTAGGGCGAGTACAACATAGACATATAGATTCAAAATAACATATACTATTATGTGAAACCTTTTATCAGTATGGGCACTTTCAAGGGTATTTGTGTTTTAAGAACACGCATTGTTTTATACTGCTGATGAAGACTAGAATTTACCTTAGATATGCAAAACAGGAAAATCATTATAGATTTCATAGCCCTTGTCGCTATTGAAACTTTTATCTAACACTCAGATGACCGATAAGGCCTGTTGACATTTTGTTGTATTAATTAGGAAAATAACATATTCAATCTTCCCTGTATTTCTCACTTAGCCAGTATGAGGAGTATTCTAACAGTGAATCAACCTTGAATTCAAGTTCTTTGAAAATATAAAACTTTGATTTTAAAGTTTCAGTCCATTTTTTGTTGTTGAGGATTTGAAAGTGTTCATGATTGTAAAAACACTGGTAACTTCGTCCTTACAGTACAACACACGATGAGAAGTGCTGGCGACGAACAATTTTGATTCGTTAAATGCGTAATTAGTCATATCCAATAAGTTCATCATCTGTTTTAAAAATTTAGAGTAATAAACATCACTTCACTATTAGCGTAAATTCATTATAAACATGTTCGCTGTAATCATGTTTTATTGTACTAAGTTAGGAGAATTGTTTCGGCAGTTCCTGGCTAGTGAAACAATTAGTACTTAATATTTTGTTCAGCACACAAGACACGAATCAGCTGATAAGATGTGAAAATAGTAGTTTTACCATTTCTTTATTTTTTAATTCTGATCTCTGAAGAGTATGTCTTGAAGTATTGGTATTACATACTGCCAAGAGCACTATTTCCCGAAGTACACAGGTCCTTTTCGTGTTCCTCCGTTGCAGGATTTCCATGGCCAAACGTTTTCATAGTCGCAGTAAAATGTCATAAATATTTCCCCACCGTAACTTGAGGGGCAATTTTTATCGCCGAAGTTCCATCTACTTCTGACTGCCTCTCCATAAGTTCGCCCATACATACGTGGCAAGCGATTAGAAAGATTGATAACACCCGAGCATGGTTGGTAACTAGGGGGACTCGAACCAGGGATCAAGCATCTAGGCTGACAGACTCGTCCACAGGAATCAAAAGCAGTTAGGTATGCCTTTGCAGCCCCAAGGTCAGGATTTTTCACAGCGACATAAGCAATGGCTTCTGAGACCGGTTGTCTCTCATCTACGACTGCATATTCCAAATATTTTCCACAATATGAGAATCCCGTTGATTGTACATAAACTTTAGACGAGCCTCCAAGGCTTTTATAACAATTAGGGTAGGTAGCAGGAGCCACTTTTGGTGAAATATCGTTGAACTCGGAATACATCTGGGGGGAGTACATGTCAACGTTTTGCATAATCCGGGAATTGCGGACGGTTCTTGATCCAAAGAAATACCCAGGAGGCCTCATATAAATGATACGAATTGGCATAAACACCCAAAGACGAGTGTCAGATACACGGTTTATTGTAAAAGTATTTTGTATTGGAAGATCCGTAACGTGTGTCAGTCGACGAATATCGTCAAGACTCAAAGGGCTATTGTGTTCTGGAGAATATTGTATTAAATTTGTTCTTTGGGAGCCGACATGACCAATTCTTGGATCCCATAGATGTCTAACTGGATTGATAGGGGAGGGAGGAAATCTCTGTAAGGGGTTTCCAGATTGTCCCCTAATTCCCAGTCTTCCTAGGAGTCCTGATTGTGCCGCTGAGGCATGCTGAATTACACCTCCCGCTCCGGACAAACCTTGAAATCCAACATTCCTACCACCCATAACACCAAAACCAGGAGCAGCAGAGTTTCTAAAGTTTGCCACTGGAGAACCACTATTAAAGCGGCCATTGTTAACACCTCTATGAAAACCCAGCATACCTTGCAAGGATCCTGCAGGAGCCCCTCTGGGCGGAATAGCGCCATTTCGTATATTACCCACTCTTGGATCAATCATTGACGATTGGAACGGTGAAAATCCAGCTGGTCCTCTACCATTCGGAGCTGCACCATTCATTCTATTTCCATTAGCATTTTGCGTTCTGGGATCAATCATCGATGTCTGGAAGGGTGAATTGATCACTCTTTGCTCATCAGCCCCTCCTCCAATGAAAGCTGTTCTACCCATAATTTGCGCTGACGACTCCTCTCCTATATCGCTTGCAGAAGCTGCAATACACACTCCACCTTCACACCTTAAGAATCTTGAATTTCCACAAGGACAGGAAGGCATATCTTCGTATTGATAAAACTCCTGAGTAAATATATCGCTGTAGCCATCAATATTCGTAAAGTTCTCATAGTTGTCCATGGGCCTTCTAGGATCATGCAATTGATTGCGGTCACCAAATGAGAAAGTCATTGGCCATGGATAATCGGTAGTAGGATCTGTGCCTTGTTGTCTGACTTTTTGTCTAAATCGCTCCCAGATATAATCAATGAAGGTGTGGTGTAGAAAAAAGACTGGATCATAGGCAGTTGTGGAGCCATCAGCCATATCACCACCCACCCAGTTGTGGACATTATTGTGCTGGCCCTCCAAAGTATTTAACAAATTTTGTCCAAACCCTACAACAATTTGTCGATGGCTTGTTGCAGCAGTGCCCTCTAAAAATCGGCTTATTGCAGTTTTGGTCATTAAAGAAGCTCCTGAACCTATATTTCTGTTAAGAACCGTATTATCAGATGCCAGCCAGCCTGCAAAGGGGCCATCACGGACCTCTCCGATACCATTTCCCAGCAATTGTGAGGTAAACAATGCTGTTTCACGTGGGTTAACCATATCATTGTCCATGGTGGAGTCCCAATAGGACAGCGAGACAGAGCTATCAACTCTCTGGATTGCAAACTCAAGGCTGTAAATGAAGATAACATCAATATTATATTTTCATCGTGCAGATTGTTTCTGTAGAATGTGAATTAAGAAACTACCTTAAGTATTGGATTCATGCAATCAAAATGCGGGCCCAAAGTGTACGGAACTTTTGCCAGATATGGTCAAATTTTAGAATTCTACAAAGGAGTGAGACCTTATGACATGTACTTCCAGCTCCCCTTGCAGTACTTTATTAAAGTCAATTGATCATATAATAACTACATGTCTTTCAGCTTTAGGTTTAGTACTACCTACATGGTCTGTGTTTGCCCAACTCTCTATTTCGTAAATGCTTATAGGAATTGTGAGACTCATCACTTTCATAGTTTTCAGTGAAATTACAGATTATCGTATTGATATAGAAATAAAAATGAGTTCATAAAACAGCTACAACTTTAACCTTTAAGATGGAGAATAACACTAGCAGTTATCTTTCTTTTGTGCAGATTACTCTCACATGATAGGAATGATATGGTTTCAATATACTATATACATGTACTACATAAATCTAACATAGATTACATCGGTTGACAAAGAAGTTCTAATACAGATATATATATATATATATATATATATATATATATATATATATATATATATATATATGATACGAATTGGCATAAACACCCAAAGACGAGTGTCAGATACACGGTTTATTGTAATTTATTTATTGTATGGTTTCTTGTATGGGTTTTCATATATATATATATATATATATATATATATATATATATATATATATATTTCAAACATTTCGGTTGAGCATCACTGAAGAGACATTATTTGTCGAAATGCGCATCTGGTGCATCAAAATTGGTACCGTATAAGTTTTACATATATATATATATATATATATATATATATATATATATATATATATAAAAGCACTGAAAAGGCCACGACACTGTTGGTTATTTAAAACTCGAATTTTCGACGCAACCCGCGTCTTTATCAAGAGACATATATTACATAAACAAATAACACGCAAAAACGACAAGTATCGATAAACTACATTGGTGACAAGAGTGATACACTGTTGTACTGAGTGATAAAAATGGTGGTGGTTTCGTTGTAAAGCGTGTTTACTGACTATGGTTTAGAGAGTTTGTACCATGGTCGGGTCGGGATGAAAATAGAATTATTCTTGAAAATTACAGAAATAAAAAAAATTTAGAGGGAAAACTTACAAAACAATGTGATTATGGAATAAAATGGTGGGAAGATAATGATATGGACTGATTAAGTTCAAAACAATATTAGGTAGGCCGTACCATTAATGATTCGGATATGGTGAACAGCGAAAAATAATGATTGCCAGAAGAACACGATCAAACAACAAACAAGGTCAATCAAACGACACAGATCTAGCATTAAAATCAAAATCAACAATCGAATAGGTGAATGGGAGAGAAGTCTAAGGAAAAAGATACAGTATTATTTTTCAAGGTATAGTCAGTTTTTAAATCGAGGTAAGCTACTGACAAACAAGTTGATGGTACGGGGATTTCAACAGTCTCGATTGAAGTCAGCATTTCGCAAATTCTATGGTCGTTATAACGATCTAGTTCGTCAATACAACCTCGCATTGGGTCAAATGCTGTCTGACGTGTTTCATACCGATTGTTAAGCCGTTCTTGGCACATTGATTTTGACTGCGGATAACTCCGTTTATCTGATCAGGATATGGGGCTCACGGCGGGTGTGACCGGTCAACAGGGGATGCTTAGTCCTCCTAGGCACCTGATCCCACCTCTGGTGTGTCCAGGGGTCCGTGTTTGCCCAACTATCTATTTTGTATTGCTTGTAGGAGTTATGAGATTGATCACTGTTCGTTATCTTCACCTTGCATTTTTCAACCCATTTTTCTGCTCTGGCTGAGAAACTTTATAAGTCGCTGCTTCCGGGCATTTCTCAAACGTCTCATTATCCACGTCCTTCTAAACAGGTGAATCCTGCTGATCTGGTTAATACTCTAGTTCCCTTGCACCAAACCCTTTCAGATCTTGCACTGCAATATTCAATGGGAATTCGAATCTGTCTGGGACACATGACTCATCCATGGAGAAGGCTTCAAACTTGTCGTCATCCCACCCAATTATTTAGTATCCAGATTTCTCCTCCTCCTCTGGTTCCTCCAGGAACCGGACTCGGATCCTGTTTTTCTTTAATCGACGCAAACAATTGAATGCATGGTTGTCCCTTTTTTCCGATGACTCGTGCAATGAGTTTTTGTTTTGTTTTGCCAGTGTCAGATACCGATATCATGGGTCTTTGCGGAGAGCGCTCCGGTGTCAGCATCCATACATCCCCGTGGATATACCTCTCTCTATTAGCCAACGGTGGATGGATCGTCACTCCCTGCCCCTGAGGCTAAAGTGTCCCTTGATCGGCCTCGGAATTCTCCCTAGGCTTCACCGTTGCCTCTTGCCTTCTTGGTGCATCCTTCCAGTTGAGCTACAGACAGCCCTTCTATAGACAGCAGCCACACATTTGAAGCACCCGAGGGTTTCTGTTCATGTTCTGCTGTGATGAATGGTACATCTGGGGAAGGATTTTGCCCCGCAGTTCCTTCTCAAATTCTTCATTTCTAAGACATGTCCCTTAAATCCTTCAATGACGTTGTTCCCACCGGTTGCTGGACATCCTCATTTCCTTCATGGACTTAAATTGACATGCATGGTTTATCGGGAATGCTGATAGTACTGCATCCTGTCCATGCATGTAGCTTCCTTTACAGTCTTAGGTCTATCATCCAGGGCGTACAAACCTGTATCTCGATCCTCGACTATAAAACAGCCGAGCAATGAAATGTGAATCCCTTCAGGCACATATGGAAAAACATGTATTACCAAGACGAGGACCCGGTCCGCCCACTGGTTCAGCGATGCTCCCACACTGAGAAACTAACTGGAAATTCATCTGGTGTATGCACTGACGATTTGAAGCGCTTCTCGAAGCGTCTCAAGATCTCAGCCAGTGAGAGGTTATCGTCCATCTCCAACAACAAGGTGTAATAGTCGCTCGAAGTGTCATTTAAGGAGAAGTAGAATTGGTTGTGATGCTCCATCTCTTTCAATTGTTGATTGCAAGCTAGCCGAACAATCTTGTGGAAGAAAGATTTCCAAAAAGATTTCCCATCATACCACAGATCCGTGTACCTAGGCGAGTTTCTACACGTGCCAATCACGTGTTCCCTGCATAAGAGTACCGGGGACCTGGAAGGGGTTATGAGGCACTTGGGCTAGCTAGAAAATGGCGTATGTGTTTCTGATTCACCTAAATGTAACTGGGGAGGAACGATGGCTACTCTACCCCTCTCCCCCTACAAACAGTGGTACCAAGCTGTGCCTGAAAATGAGCAGATGACCCCTGCTAATGATATAGGACGGTCATGGCAACGATGTGGTGCATATATGTGCCCGCATATCCACAAACCACGGGGGATACCAAGGATTAGGCGTACTGGGCACTCTCCCAGACCTAGAGTCAAGGAAATGGAATGCGTAGCGTTTGCGATGTTGTACTGCATGATAAAGGGCCAGAGGATCCTGTGAGATCAGGACAGTGAAGGGACTTCAGGATCTGGTGAGTTCCAAGAATAACCCCGCCTCCAACAATAGGGCAACTAGAGGATACGGCCTTGGTGTAGGGATATGGTGACAATGACAAGAACTCCTGATACAAACCGTGACCGTACTGGCCTGGGGTCTGGTCATCAACCTGTCGGTGAGGGTATTGGACTGGTTTCTCCAACACTGGAATGAAGGGATGCCGTGACTGGGGTATGATATTCTGGGAGATTCCCAGAACTGGGTATGTAACCCCCAATTGTATAGTCGTATTAGGCCTCACTGGGATATTGGGCATAACTGACCCCCTCCCCCATGGGAGACGAGTAGTCGTCAGCCAACCTATCTAAGTCCCTAAAACTTCGAATATAATGACTATAATTTTTCTTAGGTGAAACGAAACTAATCAAGTTCACCTACACTATGGACCCCCATCTAAAATCTCCTGAAAAATGAACTGTGGACCAGTAAACCTCATCCCTACAATTGCCTTCCCTGAACCCTCCACCCCCTCCCTCAAACAAAAAGGCAATGACGGAGTGAAATAATTACCACCCAGTTTCCTGAGAAAACAACTCTAACTTACGGCCTATCATACCGACATGGGCACTTCCACTCCGTGGGTTGTCTAAACTAAAGCCTGCATTGCCTCCCAACCTACTCATGTGTAAGTACGGGGATATGGGGTTATGTCGCGCTACTGCTGGGGTATCCGAGGAGGGGCCACAAAGAAGATACCTCATCCATAGACAAATGCATCACCCTCATACACAAAAATATACAAAGCTACTAAATTGTTATTAGAAAATGGCTAAATAGTTGATTCTATCTATCTAAAACAATTACTAAACCTCAATTTAAATTGAATACCATAAACTAAATTGAAAGACCCCAACAAAATGGCGGCAAACAAGTGTACTGCAGAGAAACAATACAAATGTAATCACCCATGGACATAACTCCGTGGCCTGAGATAGGCGCCGGTAAAGTACCCCATAATTAATCATTAAAGAGATTTGAAAAATAGACCGAGACTCGGAAGGCCCAAGGTGGGACCCCAGCAGTACCAAACTGAGGGAGGAATCCTAAGGTTTCCCCTTCTTACCTCCATACTCTTTTTGTTGACACCTCAAAGATTAAGTTGTTATTAGTCCTCCTTATATTTGATCTTACATGATGAAAAATTATGAACTTTCAGATGAGCTCAATTACCCTTAATGGCCTATTTGACCCCTTTGAAGGGTTCTATATGTTTGAATTTGTTGCCCTATATCCTTATATCAAAATTGTTTTCTTTCATCACACAATATTCAAAGATAAGAAAAGTCTGAAATGCTGTTCCACCGTTGGGATCGAGGCCTAAGGTTGTACGCCTACAGTCCAAACCTGAGGGCGGAAAATGATAGTCCGAAGGATCCCCTTCCTTGCCTGCATACTGCTTTTGCGTACTCTTAAAAATTATATCTGTTATTACATATACCGAGGTAGACTTCATTATGACCCTACATGATGTAAAATCAAGAACTTTCAGGTAAGCTCAATTGTCCTTAAAGATCTATGTGACCTTTTAACGGTTGTATATGTTGTTCTCTATCCGTCTATCAGCTTTGTTTTCTTTCATCACCAAATATTCAATTATTAGAGAGGTCTGAAAAGTGGCCACCCTTGTGAGGTCCCAAGTGGAACCCCTACAGCCCTAAATTGAGGGCGAAAAATGATAGCCCCTGGGTTCCCTTCCCTTGCCTGCATGCCCCTTTTGTGAACTCTTCAAAGATTAAAAAGTTGTGATTAGCCATTATTATGACCCTACATGAAATTATCATCCTATATGTAAATTCAAGACTTTTCAGGTGAACTCAATATTGCCCTTAAAGCCCGATGTGACCCCTTTTAAAGGTTCTATATGCTTGATTTCATTGTTTTCTTGTCCTTTATCAGTTTTGTTTTATTTCAATACCCTATAGACATTTATAAGAGGTCTGAAAGGACCCCATTCTTGGAAGGCCCCAGGTGGCACCCCTAAGGCATCAAACTGAGGGCGGTAAATAATAGAACTAGGCTCCGGGTAGGCGTCTTCAATGATTCCGAACCCAATGCTTATTCAAGTACATTGCATTATGAATAAGAATAGGAGGGCGGATCTATGTAACTATCAAGAGTATCTTCAACAAATCTTCACAATGTTGGGAGTGGAAAACTAATACCCTATTCTCAAAATTTCAAGCCCCAGGTAGCAGTCATAGATTATTCCAATACCGATATTTATTCACTAAGTGTAATGCGTTATGCAGATCTCCGTAACTAGAGAGAGTACCATCACTATCTCTTTACAGTGATGGGAGAGGACCACCAATACCCTACCCCCGAAATTTCAGTCCCAGGAGATGGGTATTCGATTATTCCGAGCCCGATGTTTATCCACTAAGTGCAATGCGTTAGACATAAAAATTGGAGGGGCGGATCTCCACAACTAGAGAGAGTACCATCACAATCTCGTCACAGTGGTGGGAGTGGATCACTAATACCCTACCCCCAAAATTTCAGTCTCTGGGGTAGGATTCTTCTATGATTCCGAGCCCGAGGTTTATTCACTAAATGTAAGACGTTATGCATAAAAATTGGAGAGACGCATCTCCTTAACTGGTGACAGATCATTTCTTCACAGTGGTGGGAGTGGATCACTAATATCCTACACCCAAAATTTCAGTCACCAAGCTAGGGGTCTTAAATGATTCCCAGCCCGATGTTTATTCACTAAGTTTAAGATGTTATGCATAAAAATTGGAAGGGTGGATCTCCTTAACTAGAGAGAGTACCATCACAATCTCGTCACAGTGGTGGGGTTGGATCACTAATACCCTACCCCCGAAATTTCCGTCCCCAAGCTAGGGGTCTTCGATGATTCCCAGCCCGATGTTTATTCACTAAGTTTAAGACGTTATGCATAAAAATTGGAGGGGCGGATCTCCGTAACTAGAGAGAGTATCATCACAATCTCGTCACAGTGGTGGGAGTGGATCACTAATACCCTACCCCCAAAATTTCAGTCTCTGAGGTAGGATTCTTCTATGATTCCGAGCCCGAGGTTTATTCACTAAATGTAAGACGTTATGCATAAAAATTGGAGGGACGCATCTCCTTAACTGGTGACAGATCATTTCTTCACAGTGGTGGGAGTGGATCACTAATACCCTACCCCCGAAATTTCCGTCCCCAAGCTAGGGGTCTTCGATGATTCCAAGCCCGATGTTTATTCACTAAGTTTAAGACGTTATGCATAAAAATTGGAGGGGCGGATCTCCGTAACTAGAGAGAGTATCATCACAATCTCCTCACAGTGATGGGAGTGGGTCACTGATACCCTACCCCCAAAATTTCAGTCCCTGGGGTAGGGGTCTTCGATGATTCCGAGCCCGACGTTTCTTCACTAAGTGTAAGACGTTATGCATAAAAATTGGAGAGGCGCATCTCCTTAACTGGAGAGAGAACCATTACCAATTCTTCACAGTGTGGGAGTGGATCACTGATTCCCTACCCCAAAAATTTCAGTTCCCAAGCTAGGTTTCTTCGATTATTCTAAACACGATGTTTATTCACTAAGTGTAATGCCTTATGAATGCAAATTGGAGGGGCGGATCTCCGTAACTAGAGAGAGTACCATCACCATATCTTCACAGTGGTGGGAGTGGATGCCTAATACCCTAACCCCAAAATGTCAGTCCCTTAGGTAGGGGTCTTCGATGATTCCCAGCCCGATGTTTATTCACTAAGTGTAAGACGTTATGCATAAAAATTGGAAGGGCGGATCTCCATAACTAGAGAGAGTACCATCACAATCTCTTCACAGTGGTTGGAGTGGATCACTAATACCTAATCCCCAGAATTTCAGTCCCTGATCTAGGGGTCTTCGATGATTCCGACCCCGATGTTTATTCACTAAAATAAGACATTATAAATAAAAAATTGGTGGGGAGGATCTCCGTAACTAGAAAGAGTAGCATCACCATTTCGTAAAGTGGTGGGAGTGGATCACTAATACCCTATCCTCAAAATTTCAGTCCCAAAGCTAGGGATCTTCGATGATTCCGAGCCCGATGTTTATTCACTAAGTGTAAGACGTTGTGCATAAAAATTCGAGGGGTGGATCTCCGTAACTAGAGAGAGTACCATCACGATCTGTTCACAGTGGTAGTAGTGAATCACTAATACCTCACCCCCAAAATGTTAGTCCCCAAGGTCGGGGTCTTCAATGATTTTGAGCCCAATGTTTATTCACTAAATGCAAGACGTTATGCATAAAAATTGGAGGGGCGGATCTCCGTAACTACCGGTAGAGAGAGTACTATCCCCATCTCTTCACAATTTTTAGGGTTGGTAACTGGCACCCCATCCTTAAAATTCCAGTCTGGTGTTCTTTTTATGCATATAGAAATTTGAATTGCGAACTGCGTTCTAGAATGCAGTTCACTATTGAATTGCGAATAGTGAACTGCGAACTGTGTTTCAAAATCTAATTCCCATTAGACAGCAATGATACAGAAAGGGTGTATTAACATAAAACTACGATGCTGTTGAAATTAGAGGTAACGAACTAAAAATTCTTCTGATAAGTAAAGTACTTTTAAAAAACGCAAAAGAAACTTACAAAGTTAGGTACACTCTGTGAAATCCCAGAAAGTTAGGACCACTGTGTGCTGATCGAATTACTATCCCAGTGTGGATGCTGGCCCATGCGTCATACGACTGCAATCAAAACGAATAAACTATTTTTCAAATGTTTTCTCAGCAACCTCAACAGCAGCATTCATATTTCGGACTATTTAGCCTTTTGTTTATCAAAAGATATAGACATACAGAGATCTGAGTCGCTGCTCAAAATACATGTACTTATAGATTTCCTTATTGAGATATTATATTGCCTTGTATAAAGATAGATTGTTTACCCCTTCTGCTTTCATTTCATTAAGAGCGTCAAAAAATCTTTGCCTCTGCTCATCACTCAGGACTCGTATTTCTCGTCGAATGGCGCGCTGCGCCTGTCTTTTATGTCGCCTGCTGTTGTGGATTCTTTGCTGATATTCTCGGTAAACAGATCGAACATAATTGACTTGATGTTGTGTCAAGTTTAGTTGATATCGAAGACCAGGATTTTCCCAGATGTAGGAGCCCAGACAATGGCTCATCACAGCATGGCTTGGAATATCCGCAACCGTGAGATCTATAGTCAGTTGTTTATAACAATCCTCGAGAAGACTTGGCATTTCCGCCTCCCAAACGACTGCATCAGTTTGAATACAGGAGAGGAAAAGTCCAAGTACTACACCAAGGACATGGATTTTCCGCATCTAAGTGTTTACAATGTGACAAGGTGATTAGTTTCTTGTATATTGTACATTAATTAGATTTTGATGGTTTATAAGTGATATGCATAAATTCAAATTTTAACGTTTCACCGTGTGAACATTATGTCATATGATCTAAGATCTGTCCATTTTTAATAATTGAAAAAGGCATGCTTTCTTTATTAGATAAAATGAATGAGAAAACGGTCAAAAGAATATAAATCATCTGTCTCATGATTTCGAGGAAGGCTAATTCTGTAATATGCATGTTGTTAAGAATAAGATTGCCGATAGAATATTAATTAAGAAACTCCTTCAAATGAAATACAAAAATGAATTTTAATTATTTGAATCATGTACAGGCATTATCTGTCCCATTTTGCCACGTAATACCTTTATAAGTGGGGGGAAATGTTTCAATTTCGGAAATACATATACTTTGCGAAGATAAGTTTTTAGAAGTTTGTTAACTGTTGTCTTTTTAAAAAAAATATTTTCTTTGTAGTAAAACAACAAAAAGTAAAGAAACATTAGAAAGAAGATAAATGCCAAAAACACTGGCCTTCTACGTATGTAAATAATAAAATAATATATATCTAGTATCAGTGATACCAGCTCATTTTAGTTTAAAGAGAGGAAATAACTATCCAATAATACTATATACAAAAACAATTATCAATGATCGTAAAACTGAAATTTCTTTATATACTGTAGTTCATTCTTATTTTTAATTCATATAATTTATTGATTAATCAATCTTTACAAAAAATGATTTTATAAATATTTCACGAAAACTTGAAATAGTCTTACTTTGACGGCCTATAAACCTGCTGTGTGCAACCATCTATGAATGTCTACCTTTTTATAACTGACACCAATTTTCCATCTTCATAATTACCAGGAAATATCATTACGTCAAAATAAGTACACATAATATTATGCCATGCTTTAATTCGATGTATATACGATATTAATCAGTGTATCCTAAGTTTTCAGTTGTTTATAAACATATTCTAAATATGCATGCATCTGAGTAGATTTACCCCCATGACTGTAACACAGAGTGAATGATTATTGTCCGTGGAACAAAGTTTGCTACCTCGAGATAAAGTGCCACTTGATTGCGTTTCTGAACAGGGAATTTACAATTTGCGTTTACTTAAATGTCTGTTATATTAAGAATGAACACGCATTTAAATTAAATCATTGAAATGAATTTAAAAAAAGAAACGAATGTAGAAAAGGCGAAATAAATAAAACGCGTGTCGTGAAGAGGATTGGAATCATGACTCGGCACACTGTGACAGCGATGTAACTTACTGAGCTACACTAACTTTAAGAACCAAGTGTGTGAATATGAACGAGGTTGTCAAGAAAAAAACCCCAGGTTTCCTATTATTTGTTCTTGTGAATTTCGATCCTAGGACAAGGGTGGCTCTTAAAAATCCTATTTTTAATTGTTCTTAACATACACAAACTATCAAAATACCGTATTATTTGAGGGGGGGGGGGGGGGCAGACCTGGTCCTGAAGGACGTTAAGGCTAAAATCGATGCAAAAATGGGGAAAACACTGTTAATGTAAACTTTGAAGGTTTAGCATTGCCAATAATAAATTTTAGGTTCAAATGGTAGAATTAGGCCAATCACTGATCACCCTTAGTTGGCATACATATTCATCTTCAGTGGTTGATCTAGACCTTGCCGTGAGGAGGGGGGGGGGGTTGAGGCCCGAAGGGGAGGGCATGAGAGGGGGTAAACCCCCCATTAAGGAATTTTTTTAAAAGATTGATTCAAAATGGTACACGACTGAAATTCTTGTACCTTCTTCCTTTCATTTATAGTCACCGCATCCTTTATAGAATTTAAACAAAAAGAATAAACTTGACTTTTTGATTTAAAAATGATTAATTTTAATGCATTTCAGACTGAAAATCTGGTTACTTCTTGTTTTGATGCATAGTTCTCACTAAAAAATAAAAGGAAAAAAAAGGAAAACGGTTTTTTTTCCAAATCCCCAACCCCCAAATCCGCCTTGGGTCAACATATGGGGGTTAGTTCTATATTCAAAATGTTACCTACATGTACTTAGAATTTGTGATTATTAAACACTTCTGATATTGGTCTGTATGTGAATGAAATTTGTGATTATTAAACACTTCCCATATTGAAGTATATGTGAATGAAATTTGTGATTATTTAACAATTCACATATTGAAGTGTATGTGTATGAAATTTGTGATTATTAAACACTTCCCACATTGAAGTGTATGTGTATGAAATTTGTGATTATTAAACGCTTCCCATATTTAAGTGTATGTGAAAGAAATTTGTGATTATTAAACACTTCCCATATTGATGTGTATGAAATCTGTGATTATTAAACACTTCCCATATTGAAATGTATGTGAATGAAATTTGTGATTATTAAACACTTCCCATATTGAAGTGTATGTGTATGAAATTTGTGATTATTAAACACTTCACGGGATGATTTCAGCTTCTCCATCGTCAATTTCCCATATTTGTGTAGCAATATTCCATTATCACCTGCATATGGTGTTTATATATCCCAATTGATTCGATCTGCAAGAGCTTGTTCTGGGTATAGTCAGTTTTTAAATCGAGGTAAGCTACTGACAAACACGTTTTCAACAGTCTCGATTGAAGTCAGCATTTTGCAAATTCTATGGTCATTATAACGATCTAGTTCGTCAATACAACCTCACATTGGGTCAAATGCTGTCTGACGTGTTTCATGCCGATTGTTGGGCCGTTCTTGGCACACTGATTTTGACTGCGGATAACTCCGTTTACCTGATCAGGATGTGGGGCTCACGGTGGGTGTGACCGGTCGACAGGGGATGCTTACTCCTCCTAGGCACCTGATCCCACCTCTGGTGTGTCCAGGGGTCCGTGTTTGCCCAACTATCTATTTTGTATTGCTTGTAGGAGTTATGAGATTGATCACTGTTCGTTATCTTCACCTTGCATATTCGTGTGTATGTGAATGAAATTTGTGTTTATTAAATAATTCACATATTGGAGTGTATGTGTATGAAATTTGTGAGTATTGAACACTTCCCATATTGAAGTGTATAGGTATGAAATTTGTGATTATTAAACACTTCCCATATTGAAGTGTATGTGAATGAAATTTATGATTATTAAACAATTCACATATTGAAGTGTATGTGTATGAAATTTGTAATTATTAAACACTTCTCATATTGAAGTGTATGTGTATGAAATTTGTGAGTATTAAACACTTCACGGGATGATTTCAGCTTCTCCATCGTCAACTTCCCATATTTGTGTAGCAATATTCCATTATCACCTGCATATTGTGTTTATATATCTCAATTGATTCAATATGCAAGAGCTTGTTCTGGGTATAGTCAGTTTTTAAATCGAGGTAAGCTACTGACAAACAAGTTTTCAACAGTCTCGATTGAAGTCAGCATTTCGCAAATTCTATGATCGTTATAACGATCTAGTTCGTCAATACAACCTCACATTGGGTCAAATGCAGTCTGACGTGTTTCATGCCGATTGTTGGGCCGTTCTTGGCAAACTGATTTTGACTGCAGATAACTCCGTTTACCTGATCAGGATGTGGGGCTCACGGCGGGTGTGACCGGTCGACAGGGGATGCTTACTCCTCCTAGGCACCTGATCCCACCTCTGGTGTGTCCAGGGGTCCGTGTTTGCCCAACTATCTATTTTGTATTGCTTGTAGGAGTTATGAGATTGATCACTGTTCGTTATCTTCACCTTGCATATTCGTGTGTATGTGTATGAAATTTGTGTTTATTAAATAATTCACATATTGGAGTGTATGTGTATGAAATTTGTGAGTATTAAACACTTCCCATATTGAAGTGTATGTGTATGAAATTTGTGTTTATTAAACAATTCACATATTGGAGTGTATGTGTATGAAATTTGTGATTATTAAACACTTCACATATTGAAGTGTATGTGAATGAAATTTGTGATTATTAAACACTTCACATATTGAAGTGTATGTGAATGAAATTTGTGATTATTAAACACTTCCCATATTGAAATGTATGTGAATGAAATTTGTGATTATTAAAGGCTTCCCATATTGAAGTGAATGTGTATGAAACTTGTGATTATTAAAGGCTTCCCATATTGAAGTGTATGTGAATGAAATTTATGATTATTAAACAATTCACATATTGAAGTGTATGTGTATGAAATTTGTGATTATTAAACACTTCTCATATTGAAGTGTATGTGTATGAAATTTGTGAGTATTAAACACTTCACATATTCGTGTGTATGTGTATGAAATTTGTGATTATTAAACAATTCATATATTGCATGGTATGTGTATCAAATTTGTGATTATATTAAAAACACTTCTCATAATGGAAAGTATGTGTATGAAATTTGTGATTATTAAATACTTCTATTAAATTTCTTCCTGCGGTCTTCAATGCAACATTTAGATTCAATGTATATAGACGACGTTTTATCTATTTAAAACAATAAAAATCATTCATATGACGATTTGATATATCCTTATGAACTCGAAATAAAAGACACCACAGAGTCGTCCACTTCTGCTTGATATCTAGATATGTTATTGAAAATAGAAATTAACGGCAAACTAACAACTCGGCTTTATGATAAACGGAATGACTTCAGCTTCTCCATCTTCAACAACAACTTCCCATATTTGTGTAGCAATATTCCATTATCATCTGCATATGGTGTTTATATATCTCAACTGATTCGATACGCAAGAGCTCGTTCTGCGTGTGGTCAGTTTTTAAATCGAAAAAGGCTACCAACAAACAAGTTGATGGTACAGGGGTTTCAACAGTCTCGATTAAAGTCAGCATTTTTTATCATTATTATTTATTAATTTATAAAGCGCACAATTACATATAGTTTCTATTCTCAAATTATATGGTCGTTATAACGATCTAGTTTGCCAATACAATCTATCATTGGGTCAAATGCTGTATGACGTGTTTCATACAGCGGGTATGACCGGTCGACAGGGGATGCTTACTCCTCCTAGGCACCTGATCCCACCTCTGGTGTATCCAGGGGTCCGTGTTTACCCAACTCTCTATTTTATATTGCTTACACGAGTTATGAGATTGACCACTGTTCGTTATCTTCACCTTTCTCATATTGAAGTGTATGTGTATGATATTTGTGATTATTAAACAATTCACATATTGATGTGTATGACATTTGCGATTATCAAACATTGGAGTGTAAGTGTGTGAAATTTGATTCCTGTGACCATAATGTATAGGATAGTGCGATCCTTTTAGCAAGTGCACCATCTGCAAATAGTGCCGTTATTTTGAGACCTGATATAATATCGATATATCTGACTGTTAAGATACGTAGAATGAAAATTGCACTTAATTACAAAAGTGCTCATGAAAGGCCACGATAACGAATAACGATAAATACCGATAACAACGATAATCTCATAACTCCTATAAGCAATACAAAATACATAGTCGAGCAAACACGGACTCGTGGACACAGCAGAGGTGGGAGCAGGTGCCCAGGAGGAGCTAGCATCCCCCGCCGAACGGTCACACCCGCCGTGAGCCCTATATCCTGATCAGGTAAACGGAGTTTGACACCAAAAAAGAGGGGCCATATTCAGGGGCCAGAAAACTTTCAAAACTTTTTTGACTTTACTTTAAAAGACAATAAATTTGTAATGCATTATCTAAGTTGCTTATTGCGAGGATAGCAATCTCACAATACATACACCAATCCCTTATCTTCCGTAATCAGGGATTTTAAGGGGCTAAAATCTGCATTTTCAATTCACAATACCTAAGCTTGTTATCGAAAACATGGGGAAGCTTAAGTGAAGTGAAGCTGTCCAATTTTATTCAAAATCACACAGGTGTATTATGATATTACAAACTCAATCGCAATTTGGGATGATTTGATGGCCACGCTGTTATTTCCCTTTGTTGAACTCTTATGCACAGTGAGACGCTAAACATATTTTCGTCGATACGCGATGGGTACAAATGCTGATATCTGCCTTCTAAAGGATGATTAACAGACGTAATGCAATCGCCCGAACTGCAGTGACACACAATTTTAGTATGTTTATGAGTATTTGATAATAGAAAAGCTTGAACAAAAATTTATTGATTGATTGTATATTGTTTAACGTCCCGCTCGAGAATTTTTCACCCATATGAAGACTTACGTCACCATTGCCAGTGAGGGACTGTAAACTTTAGGCCTATGCTCGATGCTTACGGCCTTTGAGCAGGAAGAGATCTTTATCTATATCTTGATTTTGTGGTCTCATCCGAAGGACCGCCCATTTAGTCGCCTCTTACGACAAGCATGGGGTACTGAGGACCTATTCTAACCCGGATCCCCACGGGAACGAAAATCAATGATCACCATCTTTCTTTGATGAAAGTATCACTCGTGCAGAGGAGGAAATAAATAATGATTTTATATTTAATCTAGTGGCCTAATTCAAACAAATTATTCTTTATATGGTCAGTTTAATGTATACTAACGGCTGATATAAACAAAATTTACGCTTTCATAACTTGTACCCATCCAAGTGTTCAACAGAATACTGAACGTATCTCCACCACAGAAGAGCTGATATCTCGGAAATTGCTTATTGAAGAGAAAACAGATGTCCAATATTATTCAGATTTGTCATATAGGTCTATTATGCCATTCCAAAGTCAATTTTGATTTGTTGTAATTTGTTATCCACGGTGGCCTCTGATTTGTCAAGAAATGAAATTGTCCGAGTTTATTAAAAATCGAACCAGATCGTGTTAGGACATTACAAGCTCAACCATATTTAATCTGTTGCAATTCATTATCTATTTTATATTTGGTATAAAAAAAAAAACTCAGATTATTTTCATGTTACCTAAGAAAAAAATGAATAGCAAGGCATCGATTAGTTTATATACATGTATATGCACAAAATCATAGTTTTTGTTACTTCTTCGCGAAAAATCGAAGGTGAAAAACGATCTTTTCACCGCAATATTCCGTATTATAGAAAATATTGTGGCGATTGTTATTAACTTTTACGGTTGTAAATGTATCCGTTAATGTAATTCCTGTTAAAATGCAATGTTGATGCTACACCAGCTAATGTAATCTCAATTTAAAAAACAACTTCCTGGTGCACCATCTAATGTAATTTGCTTTACAAATAATTATGAGCATGCACCACATGATGTATTACCGGTAACTAAAGCTGCTACGTTTCCACCAGTCTATGTAATCAGTATATGCTCCTGCTAATGCATCCCTATTGAAAAACAGTGTTACGAAAACACCAGGTAATGTTATTCCACTTAGGTCGAACGCTTTCTGACGTGTCTCGTACTGATTGTTAGGCCATTCTTGGCAAACTGATATTGACTACGGATTACTCCATTTAACAGATCAATATATAAGGCTCACGACCGGTGTGACCGGTGGAGAGTGGATTGGTACTACCCTAGGCAACTGATTCCACCTCTGGTATATCCAGGGGGCCATGTTTGCCCGACATTCGCCTTTGTATTCCTTACAGGAGTTATGAGATTGATCACTGTTCGTTATCTTCACCTTTCTCACTCCATGGCAGGACCAAGATTGGTACATAGTGTTTATGTGTAACATATTTAGATAACATTTTCTTTAATGCTACTGATACTAAATTGAAACTACAATTTGTATATGGATATATAAGAGGAGCGGGTTGCCCTTTACCAAAATTTTAAGTTTCATTCTACCAGGGATTGAAGCTTTTTGGTATCACAGTGGGGCCAAAATGGTCATAGTAATTATTGTTTTTATCTTTGAAAGACCTCTTCCTTAATTTTGCTGATACTGTATAAAAACTAAATGCATATTCAAAGAGAGCAGATATAGATGTCCCAAAATTGTGAATTTTGCAACTCAAGAGTTCTGACTCTAGGGCGAGTACAACATAGTCAGATAGATTCAAAATAACATATACTATTATGTGAAACTTTTCAACAGTATGGGCACTTTCGATGGTATTTGTGTTTTAAGAACACGTATTGTTTCATACTGCTGATGAAGACTAGAATTTAGCTTACATATGCAATACAGGAAAATTATTGTAGATTTCATAGCCCTTGTCGCTATTAAAACTTTTATCTAACACTTAGATCACCAATAAGGACTGTTGATATTTTGTTGTATTAATTAGGAAAATAACATATTCAATCTTCCCTGTATTTCCCACTTAGCCAGTATGAGGAGTATTATAACAGTGAATCAACCTTGAATTAAAGATATCTGAAAATATCGAACTTTAATTTTGATATCTCAGTCCGTTTTATTTGAGGATTTTACTTTCTTAACGATTGTTCCTAAAATACTGAAAACTTCGTCCTAACAGTAAAACAAGGAATAGCTGGAGACGAACAATTTTGATTCGTTATAAACATACATGTAATTCGTTATATCCAATAAGTTCATGATATGTTTTAGAAAGGTGAAGATAACGAAGAGTGATCAATCTCATAACTCCTACAAGCAATACAAAACAGAGAGCTTGGGAAACATGGACCCGGGATATACCAGAGGTGGAATCAGGTACCAAGGAAAAGTAAGCATCCCCTGTTGACTGGTCACACCCGCCGTGAGCCCTATATCTTGATCAGACAGTATTCGCCCCAATGATAGGTTGTATTTGCAAACTAGATCGTTGTTACCAACCAAAGAATTTGCGATATGCTGACTTTAAATGGGACTATTAACACTGCACCATCAACTTGATTGCCCGTAGCCTGCCTCGATTTCAAGCTGATCATACACAGAACAAGCTCTTGTGTATCGAATCAGTTGAGAGATATAAACATCATATGCAAGTGATAATGGAATATCGAAATTGACGATAGAGAATCTGAAATCATCCCGTTTATCATAAAGTTGAGTTGTTAATTTGCCGTTAATATCACTTTTCAATAAAAATCCTCTATGAAGCAGATGTGGAGGACTCTGTGGTGTCGTTTATCTAGAGTTCACTAGGATATTTCGAATCGAAATATGAATAAAAATGATTATTGTTAATAAATAAAGCGTCATCGATTTATCTAAATGCCAAATTGAAGGCCACTGGAAGAGGTTTTTTTCTCACGTAGAAGGTTTTGAATAAATAAGAAATAAGTACTATTTCGCTATAAGTGTAAATTCAGTATAAACATGTTTTCTTTAAATAACTGTGCTTTACTGTACTAAAAAGAATTTTTGTTGCAGTTCTTTGCTAGTTAAACAATTAGTAATCAACATTTTATCAAACATAAGGGCCACTAAACAGCCGATAAGATAATAGTAGTAATACCATTTAATATTATTCTTAATTTCCAGTCTCTGAAGAGTATGTATTAAAGTATTAGTATTCAATTCTGTCAAGAGCACTATTTCCTGAAGTACACAGGTCCTTTTTGTGTTCCTCCATTCCAGGTTTTCCATGGCCAAACGTTTTCATAGTCGCAGTAAAACGTCATAAATATTTCCCCATTGTAACTTGAGGGACAATTTTTATCGCTAAAGTTCCATCTACTTCTGACTACCTCTCCATAAGTTCGCCCATACATACGTGGCAAGCGATTAGAAAGATTGATAACACCCGAGCATGGTTGGTAATTAGGAGGACTCGAACCAGGGATCAAGCATCTAGGTTGACAGACTCGTCCACAGGAATCGAAGGCAGTTATGTATGCCTTTGTAGCTCCATCGTCGGGATTTTTCACAGCGACATAAGCAATGGCTTCTGAGACCGGTTGTCTCTCATCTACGACTGCATATTCCAAATATTTTCCACAATATGAGACTCCCGTTGATTGTACATAAACTTTAGACGAGCCTCCAAGGCTTTTATAACAATTAGGGTAGGTAGCAGGAGCCACTTTTGGTGAAATATCGTTGAACTCGGAATACATCTGGGGGGAGTACATGTCAACGTTTTGCAAAATCCGGGAATTGCGGACGATTCTTGATCCAAAGAAATACCCAGGAGGCCTCATATAAATGATACGAATTGGCATAAACACCCAAAGACGAGTGTCAGATACACGGTTTATTGAAAAAGTATTTTGTATTGGAAGATCCGTAACGTGTATCAGTCGACGAATATCGTCAAGACTCAAAGCGCTATTGTGTCCTGGAAAATATTGTATTACACTTGTTCTGTGGGAGCCGACATGACCAATTCTTGGATCCCAGAGGTGTCGGATTGGATTTATAGGAGAGGGAGGAAATATTGGGAGTTGTGATTGTGCCGCTGAAACATGCTGAATTGCACCTCCTGTTCCGGACAAACCTTGAAATCCATTGGTACCGCCGATACCACCAAACCCAGGAGCAGCAGAGCCTCTAAAGTTTGCCAGTGGAGAACCACCCTTAAAGTGACCATTGTTAACACCCATATTAAAGCCCACCATACCTTGCAAGGATCTAGCAGCAGCCCCTATGGGCGGCATAGCGCCATTTCGTATATTACCCACTCTTCGATCAATCATTGAGGATTGTAACGGTGAGAATCTAGCTGGCCCTCTTCCATTCAGAGGTGCACTGTTCATTTTATATTTATTAACATTTACCGTTTTAGGGTCAACCATCGATGTTTGGGAAGGTGAATACATTACTGGTTGCTCATCAGCCCCTCCTCCAAAGAAAGCTGTTCTGCCCATTATTTGAGCTGACGACTCCTCTCCTATATCGCTTGCAGAAGCTGCAACACACACTCCACATTGACACTTTAAAAATCTTGAATTACCACAAGGACAGGATGGCATATCTTCGAATTGATAAAACTCCTGAGTAAATATATCGCTGTAGCCATCAATATTCGTAAAGTTCTCAAACACGTCCATGGGCCTTCTAGGATCATGCAATCGATTTCGGTCACCAGTTGAGCAAGTCAATGGCCATGGGTAATCGGTAGTGGGATCCGTTCCTTGTTGTCTGATTTTTTGTCTAAATCGCTCCCAGATATAATCAATAAAGTTGTGATGCAGAAAAAAGACTGGATCGTGAGCAGCTGTATCAGGAGGAAGCATATGACCACCCACCCACTCGTGGACGATATTGTGCTGGCCCTCCAAAGTATTGAGCAAATTATGTCCAAATCCTACAGTAATTTTCCGATGGCTTGTTGCGGCAGTGCCCTCTAAAAATCGGGTTATTGCAGTTTTAGCTATCAAAGAAGCTTCTGAACCTATATTTCTAGTGAGAAGCATATTATCGGACGCCCGCCAGCCTACAAAGGGACCATTACGGACCTGTCCGATACCATTTCCTAGCAATTGTGAAGTAAACAATGCCGTTTCACGTGGGTTAACCATATCATAGTCCATTGTGGAGTCCCAGTAGGGCAGAGAGACAGAGCTATCAACTCTTTGGAGTGACAACTCGAGGCTGTAAATTAATGAATATAATATCAAGATTAAATTTTCATTGTGCAGATTGTTTCTGCAGAAACTACTATAGACCCTATGTACCCCCAGCTCCCCCGTGCAGCAGATATTTTATTAAAGTCGATTAATCATATAATAACTACACTGCATGTGCTTCTTTCGCCTTTACACTGAGTGTTACGTACATAGTTAAAGTGAAATTCCTGATTGTCGCATTGATATAGAAATAAAACTGACTATATAAATCAGCTGCAACTGTAACCTTCAAGATAAAGAATAATACTAGTACTAGCAATC
Organism: Ostrea edulis; assembly: GCF_947568905.1. Lineage (NCBI taxonomy): Eukaryota > Metazoa > Mollusca > Bivalvia > Ostreida > Ostreidae > Ostrea > Ostrea edulis. Next base: position 102,579,706 of record NC_079164.1, read on the forward strand.
GCTTTCTTCAGTTATTCCTCGTTTGTGCAGATTACCTTCAGATGTAATGGTGAAGATAACGAACAGTGATCAATCTTACAACTCCCACAAGGAATACAAAATTAAGAATTGGGTAAACATGAACCCCCTTGGTAATATCAGAGGTGAAGGCAGGTGCCTAGGAGGAGTAAGCATCCCCTATCGACCCGACGTGAGCTCTATATTGGGATCAGATAAACGGAGTTGTCCGTCGTCAAAATCAGTGAAATTCCTGGATTCTACTGTGTAAAATAATGGATCCCCCTCTCGCTCTATTTCTTGTAGTTTGTGTTCTCTAACTTTTTTTTTTTTTTTTTTTTTTTTTTTTTTTTTTTGCTATAAAGTCCAACATTACTTTTTGTAACATTTTCCTCAATATGTTTTATTTCTTTAACATTTCGTATGTTTATGTTCAGAGCATTCCTTATAAATACGTTTAGTAGCAGACAATCAAAGCTACAAACAACCAGATTACATGTATAAAAGGTGAAGATAACAAACAGTGATCAATCTCATAACTCCTATAAGCAATACAAAATATAGAGTTTGGCAAAGACGGACCCCTGGATATACCAGAGGTGGGATCAGGTGCCTTGGAGGAGTAAGCATCCCCTGTCGACCGGTCACACCTGCCGTGAACCCTATACCTTGATCAGGTAAACGGAGTTATCTGTATACATTATGTATGTATTTTTCATTTTCATATCTGCTATTCTTTTAATTCTTTATCCAAGAATGTTTTGCCGTGATGGCTACAAATGGTTCAGTTGTTTTGTAGATGTAGTGGAAAGTGGAAAATAAGCAGACGTTCACACAAACAGCTAGATCAGAAAAATTCACCTGAACCTTTGGCTTAGGTGAGCTACATCAAATTCATAGGATACGTAACATACATTAAACCGCAATAATACGGAAAGGAGGTATTGACATAAAACTACGATGCTGTTAAAATTAGATGTAACGAACTTAAATTCCTCTCAAAAGTAAAGTACTTTTAAAAAGCACAATAGAAACTTACAAAGTCAGGTACACCCTGTGAAATCCCAGAAAGTTTGGACCACTGTGTGCTGATTGAATTACCAACCCACTGTGGATGCTGGCCCATGCGTCATAACACTACAATCATATCATATAAGGGACACCTGAAAACTATTCTTCAAATGTTTCCTCAGAGCAACATAATAAGCAGCGTTCATAATTTGAACTGTTTAGCCTTTTGCTTATCAAAACATATAGACATACAGAGATCTGAGTCGCTGCTCAAAATACTTATAGATTTTCTTTAGATATTCTACTGCTTTGTTTAAAGATAAATCATATTTAATCAAATGTTGTTTGTATTTATTTACCCCTTCCGCTTTCATTACATTAAGAGCGTAAAAAAATCTTTGCCTCTGCTCATCACTCAGGACTCGTATTTCTCGTCGAATGGCGCGCTTCGCTGGTCTTTTATGTCGTCTGCTGTTGTGGATTCTTTGCTGATATTCTCGGTAAACAGATCGAACATAACTGACTTGATGTTGGGTCAAGTTTAGTTGATATCGATGATCAGGATTTTGCCAGATGTAGGAGCCCAGACAATGGCTCATCACAGCATGGCTTGGAATATCCGCAACCGTGAGATTTATAGTCAATTGTTTATAACAATCCTCGAGAAGGCTTGGCATTTCCGCCTCCCAAACGACTGCATCACTTTGAATACAGGAAAGAAAAAGCCCAAGTACTACACTCAGGACATGGATTTCCCGCATCTGATAAAAAAATGTTTACAATATGAAAAGGTGCTTACCAACGTACACAGTAATTAATTTTGATTGTTTATAATTCATATGCATAAATTTAAATTATCATGTTTCACGTCTGAACATTATGTCATATCTAAACTATGTCCACCTAATAATTAAATTAGAAATATGTCCATAAGACATGGATGCCCCGCCCAATGTGACATTTGTAATGCAATATGAAAAAAGATCCCCAGCGATTTATCGATATCTTCTCATGACCCGATATTCTGCCCCCCATTCACAATGGAAAATGGGTTGAAGTTTTTATTTAGTGGAAGAATTTTAAAATACTGATCCCTTTTTTTAAATAGAAAAGTATGCAGGTTAAAAATGACCATAGGGGCGATTGATGGGAAATATCTCCTTCATGTAAAGAACTTTATAGCTTTTTCAATGGAGAGAGAAAGTTGCTGCACACTTTTTCATTCACCTTATCAATGAATAAGAAGAGAAATGCAGCACTTTCTCAATAGGGAATTCACTTTGTTATTTTAGTACCAGGGTTTAAACCTTTAGTGAACTTAGTCTGGTGTGGGATTAGTTTTTTTTATACAGGTAAATCTGAGTTGTGTTTAATCTATACAAAATAAGTAGAACCTTTGAAACACTCTTCTCTATTGTTATATTGTATTTATTCTAACGCTTTAATACAGTTAAATCTCAGTTGTTTACAAGTCATATACACATAAACGAAAACTTTCCAAACACTCTCCCTTATCAATCTAATGCATCATTTCTATGGCAAAGTGAAGTGTTCTAGGTAAAAAAAAAAAGTCACCTTTTTGAAATTGGTTTTTTTTATGTTTAAACATTTTGACCCAAGTATCACTCATTCATTTAACTCTGAATATTATTCAAACTTACCACAATTCTAAGAAAATTGATATAAAGATAAATAGCAATTTTGCATTGACTAAATGTTGCTTAGCTATAAATATAAAGGTTATCATTCAAAAGTACTTCTAACAAAAACTCAGTTTATACTCACATGAAATGTGGACCCTCATTTATAGAAATGGATATCACAAACGGACAAACTCTATATGCCCCGGCCATTTTTAGAATGGGGTAAATAATTGCTTTGAAACTGAGCTAACCACCAAATAAGGAATATCAATTTTAAGGTTGCAGGGAAGGTCAAGGTCAAACAACAATGTCAAAGTTGAATAGTTACTACTAATGAGTATCTGTGTAAGAATGTTCGTAAAAATATTGTCAATGGTTGCTTTGAAACTGAAGTAAACAGAGAAGTCAAGGTCATAGGAAATGTCAAGGTAAAAAAAAGTATTGATGCAGTTAAATAGATGTCACCAATATGTATCGGCACATCAGGTTTGATAAAAATATCTTGAACAGTTTATTCAAAATTGAGCTAAACGCACAGTGTGAGGAAGGATGGAAGACGGGTATGACAAACACTATATGCCCCGGTCATTTTCATGGCGGGGCATAAAAAGGCATGTTATCAATAACATCAATATCATATTAAATAAAACGAAAGAGAAATAAATCATTTGTCTAATGATTTCCAGGAAGCCTAATGCTGTATCGTACATGGTGTGCCGACAGAATGTTAAATAAGAAATATCTTCAAATGAAATACAAAAATAAAATTGTAATTATTCAAATTATGTACAGCGCATTTTCTGTCTCATTTTGCCACGTAATACTATCATAAGTGGAGAAATAATTTGTTTCAGTTTTGGAAATACTTTGCGATGACAAGTTTCTAGATGTTTGTTAACTGTTGTCTTCTTGGCACCGGGGGTGGCCCGTCCTACTGATTGTTCTCTTCATTACCACCCTCATACGCAACTGAATATAGTTTGACTGGCATTGACATTGCCGCGCATATAGAATTCTTGATAATGTCAATGGAACACACGCATTGTTAGCGAAAGAATGTGAAAATATTCTGAAATCCTACATCGATAGCAAGTCTGCAACTGATTACAGTTGGGAGAAGATGAAACTATGTGGATATGAAAACAGACACTGCATGTCTTTCGTTGGGTTAAAGATAAATGATGTATTCAAATTTTAGCAACAGTAATGATGAAAGACTTATGAAGTCTATCGAAATGGTATTTTTAATTGCGCATGAATATGAGGAGGGGGAGGGTTAGGAGAATAAGGACTTCGCATTACTTGATATATTGCATTTCACGGGAACAAGTCATGTAAACAAGTCGGCCGAAGCGGCAATCAAGATATTTGAAGACTTCAAGACAATAAATTGTATCGATACTTGTTACAAATTGTGTCCGGGCTGTTACTTTTATGTCTTTTGCGGTAGGGTTTTGATATTTGACATGTACCGATAAGTGATCATCTCATGCAGATGTGTTGGGTACCATGGAGAGTGACCTTTGATCTTGAACTTTGCGTTCACACAACTTTTGAGGCTTTTATGGGTAAATTCCTCAAGCCGATGTGGCGTGTTCCTAGTTTGTGACCTTGAACTTCCACAGATAATACTTTAGGCATGTACACTTTGTTTTACCAACTTTAAAGAATCAGAAGCTCATAAGATGGTGCTGTATATACCCTCCTTTGTTGGAAATCGTGGTCGAGTTGACTCTGAGGCCCTTAAAGCCTTTGATATGTTATTTTCTTCATAGTAAAACAATAACAAACAAACAGGTAAACAAACATTAGAAACAAAATGAACGCCCAAAACACTGGCCTACTACTCTATAAATATCAGAAAAATATACATGTATATCTAACATTAATTAGTAATAGCAGCCCATTTTAATTTAAAGACAAAAATAACTACCCAATAATACTATACAAATACAATCATCAATGACCGTAAAATTGAAATTTCTTTCTATACTGTAGTTCATTTTTATTTTCAATTCATACAATCTATTGATAAATGAATTTAAAAAAGAAATAATTTTATATATATTTCTCAAAAACATGAAATAGTCTTACTTTGACGGCCCAGAAATCTGCTGTGTGCAACCACCTATAAATGTCTACCTTTTTATAACTGACGCCAATTTTCCATCGTCATGTTATTCAATAAATTTGCCCCATGGCTTCTTTTTTTTCATCCTTGAATTTACATACATTTAAAAATTCATTTTAACTATATGAAGAATTGATAAATTAATTTTTAGAGGGCTATTTTTTATATGCAGTTTTTGTTAGCACTACATAATGTATTCCTGTTGCTGTAAAATAATTCTGAAGTTGCTAAATTGTTTAGAAGCATTCAGTTCAAGGGCACATGGTTATTTCCTGTGACCTCAGCATATGATCGCTCGGAAAACATCATGAGGCCCTACATATAAGCAAAAGTTCAGGTATACGCAGATTACCAGCTGAACTCTTCATGATATACTCAAAAAGATATGTAAATATTTAAATGAAAGATTTGGGAGTAAATGTGTACTCAAACTAAACATGCTATAATTTAACAACATTTTGACAGTCATCAGCGAACTACCGGGATCATACTTGTTTATCAACTTATCAACTTGTTTATCAGTAGCTTGCCTCGATTTAAAACCTGACCGTACGCAGAACAAGCTCTTGCGTATCGAATCAGTTGAGAGATATAAACACCATATGCAGGTGATAATGGAATATGGGAAGTTGACGATGGAGAAGCTTAACTCATCCCGTTTGTCACACAGGTGAGTTGTCAGTTTGCCGTTAATGTCTACTTTCAATAAAATATCTAAGTATGAAGCAGAAGTGGACGACTCTGTGGTGTCTTTTATTTCGAGTTCACAGGGATATATCGTATTGACATATGAATGAAAGTTATTATTGTTAATAGACAAAACGTCGTCGATATATATATATATATATATATAGAATTGAAGGCCACAGCAAGAGATTTTTTCATGTCACGTAGAAGTTTTTGAATAAATTCTGCTTCATATGTATATAGAAACAGGTCAGCTATCAAAGGAGCACAATTCGTGCCCATGGGAATTCCAACAGATTGTTGGAAGACCTGATCACCAAAGACCACGAAGATATTGTCAATGAGGAACTCTAGCATATTTTTCATTTCAAATTCAAAGTACTTGTGCGTGGAATCAAAGTGGTGTTTAACAAAGTAATTTTTTGGATGACTGATCACTAGATATGAATATATCCGTTTACTGTTTATAATGTCAAAAGGCCTACCCGGTAGTCTTTAATTTATCGTGAGAAATGGTCGTGTAAAGTGTTGAAAAGTCATAGGTTTTGATGTTATTGATTTGGGAAAAGTTTTGCGATTTCAAGTTTACTAAAAGTTCTTTAGATTTTTTTTTTAGAATCCACATTTCATTAACACCTCTTCTGTAGTGTAGTCGCTCAGTAATTTTGAAGTTTCTACTTCACAACTGTTAATATTTTCGTGAGGAGCAAAGATAGGGGCTTGGTAGAGCACTTACTGTATCCAGCAATGTATCTTTGTCTGTAAGGGTTTTTATGTAGTTTAGGAATCCAGTATAGGTACGGTAATTCATATCCATTCGACCCATTGACCGGTATATTAAATGTGTGTAAAACTGAAGCATGTTTTTGAAGAATTTCATCTTTTGAAAGGACAGAAGGAGTATAAGTACGATTACCAATTAATGCCAAGTTCGTTTAAAATACAGTTGTAATAATAAGCCTTACAAACAAATAAAATGATGTTGCAAGCTTTGTCAGCTGGAACCAAAACATATTCCACATGTAACCCATCTAATTCTTTTATCACTTCTTGTTTACTAAACACAAAAGGATAGATGGTACGTACTTTTGTTTTAATATGTCTAATGCGAGATTTTAATATTCCTTTCATGCTTTTAACCCATTCTGACAATGTATCAAGTTCTTTTTCATATTTAGCCAATCGTCTGGCATAATCTTCGACAGAATTCATAATAGAGATGAAGTTCTGTCGCCAATTGAAAGATCGAGGTTCTCTGTACTTGGGACCTTTTAGAATAAGTGATTGGAGGTCCTCATTTTCAACTATATCAACATCACCAGTAATGACATGTCCAGCTGGACTATAGTTGAAAGAATATCATTTTAATACGAAAGTGAAGTTGTTCCCCACACTTTTCAAACATGTAAATATATGCAGAATATATATGAAAAATGAAGATAACGAACAGTGATCAATCTCATAACTCCTATAAGCAATACAAAATAGATAGTTGGGCAAACACCGACCCCTGGACACATGAGAGGTGGGATCAGGTGCCTAGGAGGAGTAAGCATCCCCTGTCGACCAGTCACACTCGCCGTGAGCCCTATATCAGATAAACGAAGTTAACTGTAGTCAAAAGCAGTGTGCCAGAACGGCCTACATGTATATCCAAAAACTTGTATTACTTTCTATAGCAGATGTCCTTGAACTTTCGCGCTGTTTACATACAAAGAATTTATTTATGCAAATGGGTCCATTATAAAACGCACTATACATGAAGATTAGGGACGATTTCAAGATCATATTACCTTTGTGCATGTTTTATATCGAAAATTTGAGACTGATACATTTACGACGAGAAATAATATAGTCACATCATATGACTATACTTCTAGTATACCGGTCCCCAAAATATGGCGCTAAAATAAATGCCACCGAAGGTGGTTTATTATATACATGTATATACGATCGGTAAAATCGTTAAATGGGCAAAATTAAGCCCAAAATTAAATTCCTTGTGTAAAATGTAGTTTGAAAACTGGTTTTTAAACACAGTTTTTTAAAATTCGAAATAAAAACAGAATGCAAAAAGACGTGCAGTTTATGTTCCAAAATCGATAGAATACATTATTGTACGTTGTTTAGGAATATTGTTACGTGTGCGTTATCTTGCGTAATTCTCCTGAATATTATCGTCACTGAAGTTATTGATGGGATTGAAAAAGGATATTGATTCTTCCTATTTTACGAAAAATATTTCAGTATGTACAACATTGGGGGAAAAAACTTTTTAAAACGTTATAATCGACATTTTAGCCCACGAAACTTCCGAAATGGGGGCTGCCCCCAACATCCTTGCTTAATATATTTCTTTTAAAATCTATATAATAGACTCACATAATCACCTTGACTTATCGGGGGTTGCCGCCCCTAAGCCCCGCTTAATTACGCTCAATCGCCGCTGGGCTTTCTAATCAATTTTATTCCACGAAATATTGGCGAGTTTCAGGTCAGCATCCGAGACGAAAATGCAAACGGTGGTGCATGTGTTTACAGTCCGCTTAGCAACAGTAAGGGGAATAACTGTTCATGTACAGTCGCGTGTTATTGGGGACCGGTATAGCCTACTAAAAAATTCCCGGAAATTGTATATGTATACAGGCTACCACTTGATAGCCATGGTAAACAAAGACAAAATGACATTTTCCCACGATATGACTATTTATCGTATACATGTGGTGTATATTGAAAGTGAGATAAAGATAAACACGCCCGTTTGATAAAGCACTTCCGGTCCGAACTACTTTTGATACTGTCCCCGCTTGGATGACATATTTTCTGTGTTTATGCATATCGACGCATGAAATAAAGCGTATAACTTGTTATTCTGTATTTCTTTAGAATTTCTTTTATAACAAAATTAAAATGATGTTGCCCCCATGGACATATAATGGAAGTTACCGGCCATAAAAATGCCAACTCGATCAATAGCTACTCAAAAATTACGATAAGAAAACAAAAATATGTCCAGACTATTATCATCGACAATGAATCAACCGTCGCGGTGGCCGAGAGGTTAGAGCGTTTGCCCTGCATGCGGAAGGCGCGGGGTTCGAATTCCGGTCGCGACAAACCTAAAACAGGTAGTGACAGTTCCATCGCCATAAGGTATGAATGTCACGGGTCCTCGGAGATGACCTTAAAAACGGATGTCCCAAAAACGGATGTCCCGTCCGTGTCACAGTAAGTGCGGCACGTTTAAGAACCATCACTGCTCAATGGCCGTAAGCATAGGCCTTAATTTGAAGCCCTTCACCGGTCTTGGTGACGTCCATATGAGTGAAAACTTCGGTTTTTGCGGTCTCATCCTAAGGACCGCTCCATTTAGTCGCTTTCTACGACAAGCAAGGGGTACTGAGGACCTATTCTAACCCGGATCCCCACGGGATGAATGTAATAAATATCAACAGCTTTACTTACTAGGCCTAAAGTGTACTTACTAGGCCTAAAATAACTCGGGATTTCCTCTTGCCCTCAGATTCAAAGAAACCACATGGATAAAATCCAAATGCACAAACACTTCTACTTTTCATTGTAAACTGTTAAACATTCTAATAACGCTGCATTAAAATATTACTTTCATTGATCGTTGTTACACATGTTTATTTCAAAAAGACGACATCAAACTTTTATCAAAAGGTCAGACCTACGTCAAAAAATAAATACTCGGTCAACAGTTGTTACTTTGTTAGAATGACAAAACCATTACTAATTATAATAAAACAATTTTCATCCATGGTTTCTTTTATAAAAATACCCCTTTGTATTGTATATGAATGGATTATAAGCGCACTATTTTTTCCCGCGTAAGGAAGACTGATGAGCACGACGTCTGAGCCACGGATTCCAAACAAATTCAATCAGCTGTTTCCATCATACTGGGGATCACCTCAAAATTAAGCGAAATGAAGACGTATGAGATAAATAAAACATCTATATATATATATATATATATATATATATATATATATATATATATATATAATTGCGTATTTTGATTTATCCAACTCGGCAAGCCTCGCGATTAAATACACCATATCAACCCGTTGGATAAACCAAATATCAAAACACGCAATATAGGTATTCTCTCTCTCTCTCTCTCTCTCTCTCTCTCTCTCTCTCTCTCTCTCTCTCTCTCTATATATATATATATATATATATAGACCTGTGCTCCGTGACGTACTTGTTCATTGTGACGTCATATGTTGTAAAGTGCACTGAGGTACATTAATGTATAGTACTGCAGTTTTATAAATAAAAACACATGTGATTCACCTATGAATTAATTTCTGGAATAGCTGTTTTGACGAAAATCACTTGGCGTGATTTACACGGCGCTATGAAACTTACCTTAGTGATCCTATGTAGGAAGTATGAAATTCTTGCTATGAATTGTAAACAGTCATTAATTTGATATACATAAAGGAAAGAACTATGCAAGTTTCAGAACTTGGCTCTTTGTCAATAAAATATCTTCAATTTAATTTAATGTTTATACATATTTATGTTTGTAAATAATAGTGCTATAAATGAGTTTATGTCGTGTTTTTTTTAAAACTATATGATTAATTGAAAGCAATAACTTCTGTACATTATTTTCATAAAATTATTTAGGGTCAATTTCAGGTAACTTCTATACCACCAACAACACCTGCAGTTTCCATTCCCATTGTCTTGATTTTTTCTTGAAAGCCATAAAAATACATATGGTATGTCTGTAAAATAACACCACACTTTGACAAGGTTTTCGTTCCACTTTTACAATGGATTGTATAATGAAAAGGAGTGCTAAAAGTTGATAAGAAAGTTTCAGTAGTTATATTTCTGCAAATTGTTTATTCAAAGTTTTGTAAACCGTGAATGGGATTTGTGTCCAGATGGTTTGTATTATATGCTTCAGATTTAATAATGATTAGATTAAAAATGAATTAAGAATCATTTCTTAAAAGTATCTTTATTAGATAAAATTTATAGAATAAAACTCAAAATTAAGTTGATTCATATATAGCACTACACTGTATATATACAAGACAATGGCACTGTGTACTGTAGGGTGCACACCTAGTATCATAAAATGGACCCAACTTGAACATTTCCAAACGGTGTACATTGTGTTGGTGCTCAGTGTTAAAACGTGTTCCAGGGGTGTTCAGGTACTTTGGTACTTTCAACTGGCTTTTTGCTTACACAGCGCAGTGGCGGATTCAGAGCCCCCCCCCCCCCCCCCCCACCCTCCCCCTTAGCGTGAGTAAATTCCAGAGTGGCACCCAAAATGGCCGAGTAGTTTAGCAAATATTTGCCTTTCACATTGTGCCCCATCCACCTTTTACGGAAATCCTGGATCCGCCACTGCAATGACATCATAACAGAAACAAAATAAAAACAAAAAACACGCACCAGAATATTTAAGCGGAGTTCATTTTGTAAACTTACAAAAATTTTATCAATTGATCAAAAATAAAAATTAAAAATACCGTTTCATTTTGAATACCATATGCAAGTAGACCTAAAACTGCAACTTCTACAATTATGGCGAATTCACACGGTATGATACGATAACTTTGATATTGGAAGCGAAGACAAGGAGGACGCAGAGTTCAAGGCCAATTTATTTTATGGTGAATTCAATTTATTGTTTCCGGACAACAGGCATTACAGCCATGAGCGAGGCTGGTTTCGAGACTTGAAAAATTATGTCCACGTCAGGGCACCGCTACGAGTCCATTAAAATCCTATAACAGAAATCTCTGAAGTGAACAAAAACTCATATACACCCCGGAGAAAAAGAAAAGCGACGTACTTGTACTTCGTCTAAATTTATCCTACAACCATGAGCCATAACGATGAACATGCCGTTGTTGAAGGTTGTTTCCTTTGAAAACTTGCAAACATAACGTTAATTTGACCCATCAATCCTTCGTCAATTCTCTCAGATCCTTTGAAATTCTGTCGAAATCTGTGTTCAGCAATTGCGTTTTCAACTTTTAGTACCGGTAGGTCAACGTTACGCTTTAGCCATCGCTGATGGACCAAATCACATCACGGGTGTAGTTTACTCCGCTCTTTTCGTGTTCAATTAAGTTAACTTGAGACTCTAAATCACCTTTATTTTACAACTGTTTTGTCTGTTTTATTCCTTCTAATAAATTTAATATTTATATCTTATATTCTCTTAAATATTGTTCTTAATTATCTATTCGATATAAATCTATCGACCTATATCTTGTGTTGTACGATTGTCTGGTCATCTGCTACAGAAGTATGGAAGCCCCTCGGCGTTATATGATTTGGATCATATGACCAACTTCATGTCATATCCCAATGGTACTAAATCATGATGACTTATTTCCTAAATATATGTTCCTTTGCATTGCCAATATAGGGAGTTTTTGATTTTTTGAAATGGTGATTACAGTTTAGGATATAGAGGGGTGTTAAGGGGGTTGAACCATCCCCCAATACGAAGTTCCGAGTTACACCAAAATTATTTCCCTTTGTCGAACTCTTTCGCATTTCATGACGTATGGTGGGTACACAATGTATACATTATATCGTAGACTGGCATTGTACATAACGATTACGTACGATTAATGTAATAAAAGCGTAACTTTTGTTTATATCAATCACTGGTATGTATATTCTGGCCATATCAAGCCTAATCTGTTTGAATAAGATCATCAAATTAGCTATTAAATCATTATTCGTTTCCTCTTCTACATGAGTGACGCTTTTATCAAAGAAAGATGGCAATTAACAGTATTTGTTTGAGCCATTTTGTTATCCAATACTCATAAACTCACTAAAGTTGCCTTTCCCCTGAGATAGGATGGTCTCAGAAACTCTGGATATCATCTTTTAAGAAATAATACAACGATAGTAATTAGCAAATGTACCCCCTGTCCTCATATTTTACGTCATAATTTACGGAGGAGTTCGACAAAGGGAAATAACTCTTGGGGAACTCGGAACTTCCGTATTTAACAAAATTGGCAATATAGGTTAAAGTTTCCAATCATTTTTAGGCCATTGGTCCCCATTTTCCACGAAAATTACTAGCTAAGGAGGTATTCCGGCTCACCTTTGAACATTTTCTGGATCTGCCCTTGCGTTGTCTCCACGCTTAAACCCAGAAGGCCTCGGAAACCAGACTACGAGCTCTAAGGAATAAAGTGCGCGAAAAATTCCCACCTGGAGCTACACATTCAATCGAAATTCCCGAAAACCTCTCATAGAAAATGTTGGAGATTTCGCAAAGTCACATCTTGATCATCAAAGATCACAGACTTGCATAGATTCTAGTCTCCTATACACAATGCGATGCGCCACATTAGGCCCAACGTATAACGCAATACAAATTTACCATAGCCAGGGTAATACCATAGACACGTGACGGTCTACATCTATAGCCAGGGTAAGACCATAGACACGTGACGGTCTACATCTATAGCCAGGGTAAGACCATAGACACGTGACAGTCTACATGTATATGCTATTGCAGCAGTGGTGGATCTTAATTAGGAGTTTGTTTAGTGCATCAAAACTACAGCCTCCAGATGTTTTCCAAATCTGAAAAAACCCGCTTACATCTAGTAATCAGTTTTAATTCCTTAGTATACCCGGTAATGCAAAATACAGTGACACTCCCCCGTCCCCTCATTGATTTAAACATGTACATTATATGTGGGCACAATATGAAAATCAACCATGTCACTTACTATGACAGAAAAAAATCATCATTGTACTAATGTAGCTACAAGATGACATCAAATGATATTAGTTTTGTGTGTCCCTACGATAACAGATATTCTATGTGGGAAAACTGAAATAATCTAATCGTCGTGTCTAAATCACAGACTGAACTTTTTAAAAGCAAAAATTTAATTCTAAAGAGCATGTATGAGGCTGTCCTAAAAGTTCAAGGATACATGCTATTTTCTCTTTATCATAACGACTGTGGCAATTGTTTGACATGATATTTTAGTATAGACCACGATAATGTAAATACAAAAAAAAAAAAAAAAAAAAAAAAATCCGAACAATGCACAATACTAAAAGTACATTATCAGCTCAGATATTTTGTATACACAAGCCACACGACCCGACGTAAATCCAGCTTGACATTCTGTAATGTTACGATTGTTAGTATCCTTCACTGTTTGATGTAGTCACCAGCACACCGCACACACTTCCTACATCTCTTTTTACCCGAGTCAGATTCACTAAATCCGTTTATTGTCCTCAGTGAGGATACTGAAAACTGAAGATACACAGCTTCTCTCCCTGGAAGGCGTCTGTTTCATAATAATGCCATGTAACTGACGTCAAATTAATTGAAAAATAAAAGAACAAATATTTAACATATTAGTGATTGAATATATATAAATTCATAGAATCAGAGTGAATCTGAAGCATTAAACCCGTCAAATCAGCAGAAAATGTCGATTTATGAATCATTGTCATCCTGTCAGTAATTCCTGCTAGTAATCTCCGATGTCCATTGACCTCGGAGGTCACCAGTTCGAAAAAAAAAAAAAAGCGAAAGAGAGGCACTGAGTACGTGTTAGATTTGTAAACAATTTAACATGCCAATTTTATAGAAAACTCGCTCAAAATTTTATTTGAGTGGCATATTTGCGTAATTATTACTTTCTTACACTTATAGTACTTCTTGTGATTCATGAAACGATGTAATATTTTAAAACAAAGGACACGTGTAGTTATTCGCGTCAGTTTCCGTCTTTTTATATGACCTCGGTCTCAGCAACTCGATTATGTTCGGCAATCATCGTTCGCATGTCCTTGTATATGACGCAATGACAGTTTATACGAAACGCTCATTGTAGGTGTGCTCTCAAACAATATTCCTTTGTTTGTTTTGCTGAATTTTCTTCAGGTCTTGGGGATTATATTAGTTATGCCGATAGGTGTGATTTGGTGCATAATTGGATAGTTGGGGGAAAAAATACCGCCAGTTACAACTTGCATTGCTTAAAAGAGATTAGGACTCCATACAATACCGGGCATTATATCTTCTAATTTCCTCTTTAAAAATGGAGATCCTTATGTACATTTTCAGAATATCAAGCGATTATTTTAAAGACTTTCATCATTTAAGTGCTATTTTAATTACACTACAGAATTTCCGTTTCCCTTTAGATTAAATATCTTAAATCCATTGATATAGGCTACAGTGTGTATGTCAGGTGCACATATAAAGAGGTTCATGGACCAGGGGTCCAAACCCATCGCCTCCTGAGCTTGGTAGAAAATGAATATACACCGTATGTGTTTATTTTTATAGACTCCCACCTGTAAAATAGTAAATTAGATTCGATTGGACACCTAAAAGTCTAAAACATTGCATAGGATGGAAACCAGTTTCCTGGGGGAAAATTTCTGGATATATCTGTACGCATACGTTTGTAGCTGTGCTCGCGGTACATAGATAACGCCAATAACAGGTAGTCTGCGCCCTCGGCCGTTCCATCTATCTTTAGTTTATGTAGAGTACCAAAACATTGTGGTCAAACGTTATTTGGATACACCCATTCATATGCAGGATACAATCATGTTATTTAACGCACAACCAACCCTTACGGCAATTTACTATTACTATTTAGGGTGTAGATGTCCATGAGGAGGGGTTAGAAAGTGGTCCATATTTTTCCTTATACAGATAATTCTTAAGAATTATATAGACTATCAGATGATGCCATGAATTCTGGTGTGAATTATATATAGCATTTAGTCAGATCTAAAACACTTCAACACAGTTGGAAAATTTCATATAGATTGCAAAGGCACTTGGGTCAAGGATATTGCACTATAACCCATATATCAACAATGAAGAAAATTCGAACCAATAATAAATATTTCTCTCCGATTTATGGTGTCTTTTTACATTTTTTATGTTACAGGGAGAATAACTACATGTGTCATTACCACAGAACATAAATGTATCCAGGTTTAAAAATATGTCTTATCCCACTGATTCATAATATTGTAACGTGTAGCGGTCACCCAGCCAAGTGCTGATCACGCTCGCCGATGCTTCAATTGCTTGATCAAGAGATATCACTAGAAAAGCTAGCTCACTAGCGAGATAGTATATCAGTTCCCTCTTATACTGCCCGCTACAATATATAACGAGGCTTGCAACTCGATATACCCCTTTCCGTACCCCATTGGGAATATTTGTCGATTAAAAGTCATTTACACTGCTTACTAGCTGGTTTCAGAGCCTCCTTCCCTCTCGGTAATTCTTCTTTAATAATCAAAATCCTCTGATGACACCTGTCTAACCGTTGTATAAATTTAATAACTTTTTCAGTCGAGAGTCATCGCGCATTCAAATCTCTAATTACGGAAGTGCGTAAACATTACAAAACTCGAAACGGAATGAGGGCTATTCGAATTAATCTCTAGTTCCGAAAGATGCAAGGGCTATGTAAAGAACACTGTGCAAGTAAAACGATTACTAATGATAATTAAAATATAACGCTGTATACAACCATTCCATGGAAGTATAACGTACGATACAATCATTTCTAACATACTGACAATTTGCAACGATGCATGATTTTAATGTGTTTTATGGTGCCACCTGGCGTTTTCGTTATGTTTTCAAAATTTGAATATTAAATTTCATTATTTATTACAAGATATACGACGTAAATTATAACTGTTCCAAAAGGGAGAAAAAATTCAAGAGGTTTTTAGTGCTGCATTTCATGTCACCATTTTCAATATCGTGTAAACCACAGAGGTTAAGCTATTCGTGTTATTACCACAAAAATGAATTAATTATTCTATCTGTGGAAATTTCCAGCGAGCATAGTATATGTATGTAAAGCATAATTTAAATATTCACTAAGGTTAATAATGTCACTTGGCAAAGGTAGTTTATATCAAGTTATAGAGGTCAGTCAAATCAGCAAGACATTCCCGCAAAATGCGAAAATCCTAGACAAAGTCAGAGAAGGCAGCGTTGTTGAATTAGGAACTACATGTACAAATAATCTCCCAACTTCTCAGCTGAAAACTGCTATAAAGACGTCAGTACGGTGTCTGAAATCACAATCGGTTAATATTTTGAAGTGTAGGAAGATGCCAGAGGACATATTATGTGTTGCTTATGCTCAAGCAATTTTTCCCGACAAACTACGTATTTAGCATATCCGACAAAGTAAAGATTGATGGCTATGAAGAAAAACGTCAACGATGGTCTCCCGTGCTTGAGTCAAAGAAACAATCAAATTCGTGCCTTACAGAGGGCACCGATTGTTTACACAATTTTACTTTATCAGTTTTAATTATTACTAAGGTTGATGTCATTTGGCAAATTCAAAGTGTTTTGTGTGATTTCATGTTCAATAGAAGGGTTGATTAACCTGGTAATCCGGATAACGATATCATTTATTTTGAGATGACCAGAAAAAGTCGGTTCCGAGCGCTAAGGGATGTTTTTTTTTTATATGTACGTACATCTACATGTATATACATGTACCTGTATGTAGAATTGTGTCGTCTATAAAGTACTGTCCATTTAGTTACCATCTCATTCCTTATATATACTGTAACGTGTTACTGGGTTCTTTACAAGAGATGGGGTCATATATTTACAGTTTTCCTCTTACTCTACTTGAGCTATTGATTTATCATTAAAACAATTTTTCTCTATTTCTCTGTCCGAGCTTTGATTGGTACCGAGATACTTATCTCGGGTTTTTAATCATACACAGAGGTTAGTTTGCTGGCTGGGCTACTTGCACTGTGTTCCTGAGCCAAGTTCCTATTGCTTAGTGAAAGTGCAGGATGCCTCACCCTTATTCAGGATAATTGCACCCAGTACCTCAATGCAATTCCTTAAGCTCTTTTCACTAATGCTTATTCCTTTTCTCCCTAGCCTATTTCTATTTTTAGTCTACATATTGCTTTGTCTCCCTTCTTGAGCTGTTCACATCAGACTGACTGATTTCTCGGCCGCAGACTGTTATATACTACAGGACCGTGTCTATCCAAAAAGGGTGATCAGGTCCTTGGACTATTCTAAATTATAAATCACTTCTGCGTTTGGAAGACATGGACCTAATACACTATAACTATTAATCATCACAATACGTTGTACATGTATATAGATATATAAAATAAATGGATTAACAGCTAGTAAGTGTTGAATTCCTTGTAAAAGATACATGCATTAATGTTAAAGTTGTGGAAATAGCGTGTTTATTAAATAAATCCAGCCATATTTGAGTCAAAACGTCCATCGAAGCGTAAACCGTCACCAGTTCCGGCATTTACATGTTTTCCAGAATCAAAACGTCAAGGTTCGCGAAGAGAAGTGGATGTAGGCTACGAGAATATATGTCCATGTAGCTTACGAAGTCTATAAAACAAGCGCCCGTGGTAAAGACAACATCAAAGTTGATCTTGCACAGCGAAGTAAACACCCAGCCTACATAACCTACACAAATGTAACCTACGCATATCTTGTTATCAAATTTTGCTACAAACTCCACTATACGTTTTCAAATTTGATAAATAAAGTATATGCTCCGATATATGCGAAGAACCAAAATGACTTCCTCCACGGTCGATACTTATTGCTTAAGTGTATCAATTTCTATTCACTGTTACGAAATAAAAAAAAAAATTCTTGTGCATCTTTCAGTGTTTAGTTTAAATTAAATAATAAGGAGTGAATTTAATTTTTTCTTTCTTATTTTACACGATACAAATTGGTTTGGGACAGTTTACTCTTTTTATAAACCACTTTGCGGTTTATAAATGTAAACTGCCCCAAACCAATTTATATCTTATGAAATAAAAAGATCAAGTTCAATATAGAGTTCAATATTCAAATTTTAGAAAGATAACGAAAACGCTAGATGGCATCACAAAGACATTAAAAACATGCATCGTTGCAAATTGTCAATGTATTAAGAATGGTTGTTTCCTACGTTATACTTTCAGAGAGTGGTTGTATCCAGCGTTATTTTTAATCATCAATATAATCGTCTTACATACAAAGCTAGTTTTCTTCATGACGTTTATGGTATGCATGGATGTTGCCTTTAAATTAATGCAAGTGAACTTTAGGTGGAATTTTCTGTTTTCTAAAAATAATGAAGAAAACGAACGAATGCTCTATATCAGTCAAACCAGAATTCATTGCGTCACCTATTGTGGACAAAAGTATTCGCACGATCGCGTCATTTTTCAAACGTGTTTATCGAGTATCATACATTGCGGGTTATCTCTCTTTGCACAGACATGAGTTATCCTTTCATTGATGATGTATCTTAAAAGTTGAAGGTAAATAATGTGACGTAATGGTGTTTGTTGTCGTCTGCAACTCTGTTTATACATGCAAGGTAGTGATTAGAACACGGGCTCTGTTACGGCACGTTTGGTCGTCTTGGCATGTTCGGTCGCCCGGCGACGATACGTGCGGCACATTTGGTCGCCGACGACCATTCGTGCTGCAAGTTTCGTCGCAAGCGACCAAACATGCCGCACATATCATCGCCCGGCGACCGAATGTGCCGTGAGGGTGAGCACGAATGGTCGTTAATTTTAGGCCATACCCGAACACAAATTGTCGCCACCCAAGCCCCCTGTGCCAAACCTCAACTTTGCTTTGGTTTTTCAAAAACCGTGTGTGTTCATGTGTGTGTGTTCGTTCGTGTGCATTTGAGTGAAGTGTGCGCGCGTGTATGTGTTTATGCATGTATGTGTGCATGTGTGTATATATGTGCGTGTGTATGTGTAATAAAGTTTGTTTTGCAATACACACACACATACGTGCACACATTTGTAACACAAGCCAAGTACGATACAAAGCCAACAAACAAAAAACTTGGGCATTTCTGGATGGAATTTGATGTGAATTTATTCTGCAAACACACGAGTCGCAACATTTTAGCAACACAATTTTTTTTTACATACCATCCTTATGTCACGTAGTTTTTACATTTATTCCTCTTCAAAGATATCTCATAAGACATCTTATAAAAATATCCCAATATGTTGTTTGTTTTACACGAGATATCTTATATACATGTAATATACAATATATCTCATAAACTTTATAAAATGTCTTATCAACGTTTTTGATTAAGATATCTCATCGACTCTTGTAAGATATTTTATAAGGTATCTTATAAAAGAAATTTTATAATATATGTCATATATTTTATAAGATATCTTGTGGAACATATAAGATATGTTATATGTTTTATACGATAATTCTTAAACTTTATAAGATATCTCATAAATGAATTTTTACAAGATATTTTATAAACCATATAAGGCATCATATTGTTGTGTAATACTTGCACTTGAGTGACACCTGTAACCTAGATTGTTTTAGAGTCGGATGTTTATCACGTAGTAGAAAGATGACGAAATGTGTCTTTCAAGAATGTACCAGAACATTTTTCTAATCAGTGGCGGATTTAAGGGGGGGGGCGCAGCCGGCGCGCGACCCCCCCCCCCCTAACATTTTCAAATTTAAGGTAAATCGTGGTATCTTGTTTAGGAAAATGTACTAACCGATCACAGAAGCAATAATTTCATCCACTCCCGGAGAAATAAATATCAAAATCTTTTGTTTTCTTGAAATACTGTATTGGGAGAACTTAATTTTTTCCAAAAACCCTTAAAATTTGCGTCATTTTATTAATTTCACCTTATAAAAAATGATAGAAAATAGTACAAATGACTAAATACGAGATATATTTCAAGCTCTATAAAACCTGTAAAATCCAGGAGCTTCCGGGGGCTTCGCCCCCCTGGGCCCTCACCAGGGCTTCGCCCAGGAACCACTGGGGGCCTCAAGGCGGCCCCCAGACCCCCTGCCTCATAAAGTGGCGCCCCCCGTAACCACAATCCCTGGATCCGCCCCTGTTAATTATGAATACAATGTGAATTTAGCCGATGTTAAGTTCTGGTTAGACAAGCGCTTTAGGCATTTTTGATTTTTCTATAACTGGAACTAGGATTTAGGAATTTCGTTGGAAATTAACAGCCGATTTGGTATTTGTTTGTATATAGACTCAGCTCGTCACGGACATTGTTTATTGTTCACCTATTGTAAGTTAGTACTTTGTAATTATTAAAATTTTCTTTCAAGAATTGCAAATAAATGTTATTACTTGTTTGACTTCCGTTGTTAGTAAATTCTGCTGCTGGGTAATTGTGACCCATAATAACATGTATAAGATATGTTATAACACATTTGATATCCCGTATGTTTTATAAGATATCTCATAATATTGATGAGATATCTTATAAAAATACATTTCTGAGATATCTTCTTATAAAATATATGATATATGTTATATGTTTTTAAAGATATCTTACAAAACTAAATTTATAAGATATCTTCTATCTTTTATAAGATATCTCATAAACTTTATAAGATATATTGTTTAATATACAAGATATCTTATAAAGTTTATGAGATATCTTATATTGTTTAAAAATATCTCATATATTTTATGAGATATATTATCAGCTGTAAATTATGTGAGACATCTTATGAAATTTATTAGATATCTGATTTAGAATAGAAGATATCTCATAGATTACATTAGATACCTTTATAAAGGAGTAAATATAAATATGGCGTGACATACATCCTGATAAGTAAGAGTGCGCAAATACGCATACAAATATACATGAGCACACAGAGTGAAATACAAGCAAGTACTATAGTACTACCATTTGTCATGGTTTGATAAGAAAATGAAATCTTTGAATTCGTCATAAACAACACTGCATGCATAGTTTTGATTTTAGTGAACATAATATTCATGAACAGCACTTTGCCACTTGCCATGTTAAGTATCAACCAGTACTATCATGATGAACAAAAGAAAAAAAAAGGGGGGGGGGGATTTAGGTCAACTACTGTACTAGCGATAAGCATGAAAGTAAAATGTACGAAATAGCTACAAATTGGCACTTTTACGAAGTACGCATCAAATTGAACAGGTGGAGTATGTAAATCTATAAATTTGCCACTTCATAGATATGAAGCACTTTTCATACATGAAATTGGCTCTTTTAAAATAGAGCCATTATTTTTTTTAAAGTATTTAGCACAAACGCAGTTGTCTTTCTCTCTGTTATTGAATTTTGCGTGGGAGAGAGAGAGACGGGGAGACAGTGTATGTGGTTGCGTGAGAGAGAGAGAAGGATTACATGGGGGTGGTTGGAGGGCAACGCGGAGATAGCTCTGACTTGTTGAAGAGTAGGCATCAATGGAGGAATACTACAGTTTTGTGGGTATATTCATGTCATGTTTTGTGCACTTTCTCCTCTTGTAGGCCTACCCTTTTACGCCACATTTATGAAATGCAAGATTAGGTCTATTCTCTGTACACTTAAAACATGTCGAAGGTGTGATGTGTTGTGATTTTTATAAGGGCGTCCATTAGCATATGATTGTTAATTGAAGGCTACTAGAAAGCGCCATATCTCCCTTAGCTATTACCCGCCAATTCAAAAGATTCGTTCGGTTTGATCAAACCGGTAGAAATTGAAGAAGAATTTGGAGAAGAAGGAGGAGGAGGACGATTAGAAGGGAGAAAGAGAAAGAAGGGGAGTAGGTGCTGGAGGAGGAGAAGTAGAAAAGGAAAGCTGGGGTTTGGGGGGTGAGCTTGGGTTGCGACCATTCGTGCTCGTGTATAACCTAAAATTGACGACCAATCGTGTCCACCCTCGTGGCACGTCCGGTCGCCCGGCAACGATACGTGTGGCACAATTGGTCGCCGGCGTGCGGCACGAATGGTCGTCGGCGACCAAACGTGCCGAAACGACCAAACGTGCCGTAACAGGGCTCGGTTGTCAGATATTGAAGTTTTGTATTATTTGTTCCCGAATAATAAATTGTAGTTTTGCAAGATTTGTGCTTTTTTTAATGTACACATATGATACACCTTTTTTAAAACCTCGAAAAAAGCCGAATTTGGTGGTGGATTTTATTTATATAATCTATTATTCGGACACAAGTCATGCAAAACTACAATTTATTATTCGGGAACAAATAATACAAAACTTCAATATCTGACAACCGAGCCCCTGTGGATTAGAAAATATGGGTTGTAAAGATCGGAACTCGGTATAGGCTGCTCAGAAAACATCGTAGCATTAGTTCTGGGCTGTAAAAGTTCCGGGGAAGTTGGAAAATTATTAAGAATTCCTATATCAACTGTGTATAGTACAGTCTACTCCGGATATAATGAAATCCAGAGGACCTACCTGAATTGGTCATTATATCCAAAGTTCAATATAACCAATGCTGAACTACACAAATATTGCTACTGGGGGATTTATTTTAACTTCAATATAACAGATATTTCAATATAACCGACTTCAATATAAGTGGAGTGGACTGTACTTGGAATAAGTTTCGAGAGCGAGGTACAACAGAAAATTAACATAGAAGTGAACGAAAGAAATTAGTGATTGCACATGCAGAACCGAGACTTGTTAGATAGACACGGTTGGATAGAAAAAGACCACTGTCGGACGTTACAAAAAAATATAATGAAAATAACAATGCATATATTTCAAAGAAAACTATTTGGCGATGTTTAAGACAGAAATGGATACTAAATACACATGTATGTGTTTGTATCAAGAAAATACGGTCCGAGTGTAAAACGTGTGCAATGGTGTGCGGGTAAAATAAACTGGACCGTGGAAAATGATAATTTCTTCTGACAAGTGCCAGATTGTCTTTGAGAGAGAGAGGCATGTTTTAAGTAAATAGTAAGTTCTATCTGTTCCATTGAGTATCAATTTTTTTTCTTTTCACCATACTTATATGCGATATATTTGTGTGTTTCATAAAATAATCTCATTTGTGATATTGCAGCGGGCAAGTTTAAAGGTTTCTTAGTGCATCTTGCAGTATAGACATAATACTTCAGAAATAAAATGATAGTATTTTGTATATCACTATTATTTTCAATACAAGCTAAAATAAAGGATTTCTTTGTAATTGTAATTTGTCGCTCAGTCTTATCTTCTAAAAATTGTTTGAATTCTACAAGAAATAGTTGTAAACAATGACATTCCCATAAAATATGTTCTATTGTTTCCTCCTCAGAGTGACAAAAGTTGCAATATTTAGAATATATTCTTTTTATTTTGAACAATAATGGATTTGTTGCTAAAATTTTGTTTATAATTCTATACTGAAACCATATCAAAATCATAAAAAAGCCAGAAAAACGTCAGATATTTCGGACTAGATTGTATGCATAGGAGTGGTTGTATCCAAATGACGTTTGGTCACGGTGATCTGCAGAAGATTGCCGAATGAAACAACTTAGATTGTACTGTGACGTCATTGTATTCGTCATTAATGCGACGTCATCTACATCCATTTCAAATACATGGCGTGTTTTCATGCATCTTCACATTTTTCTGATTGACGGCACATTATTTTGTATATAGGTAAGCTTATGATGCTTGAATGCTATAATGTAGCTTATTTTGTGTAGTAACCGTCTTTGGTAATTAACGAGATATTTTCGTTCACAGGCATGGCTGACCACATTTTTGAGGTTGTGGAGATGTCAGAATTTCTCGCCAGTCCGACAGATACTATTTGGAAGATATTTTCCTATTTGTTTCTTCATGTTCTACACTTTTTACAGGATTTTACCCAGAATATGTTACAAAGTTTAGTAAGTTGTATATCCATTTGTATTACTCTATACATGTTAAGATTGTAAATGTAATCATCTCCCAAATTTTACTACATCTCCTTGGTTCCACTGCATTAATTAAGCTCACGGATACTGGACCGTGCACCCAACAGGTAAACGCCACGGTTTCAAATAAATTTGGAAGAGGGTAAGCAAACTTGAACTCATCCTTAAATGATTCTCATCACTTTCAAGTACTGGGAATTAATGAAATATCTTAATCCGAAGAAAGAACAACAACACGTGTTCTTTTCAGATAAATTTGACATTATATAGTTACTCATTTTCTCGCCAAGGTTCGGGGATAGAAAACACACTTAAGTCATATCAAACAATGGAAGTTCAAGATCCTATATCTATTACAATATACCTCGATTACAGCTGTCTTTACGTAAGACTCCTCAACTACTCTCTATGGTAAATGGAAGATAAATCCTATGAAAAACATATGTCAAAAATACAGAAAAAAGCAGCAGGCGTGTTCATGAAGCTATCTTATGATTAAGATGTGTCCTAAGTATGTCTTAGGACACGTTTTAGTCTTAAGTCAGGTTCTCGAAGCTTTCCTAAATCAAGGTTTCGTCACAAGTTCGTCCTAACTTTAGGGCAGCACAACGATTGTCCTAAGATCATCCTAAATGTATAAACATGGCAGCAGTCATGATACTGATGCAAAGGGCTCACAGATACCATGAAAGGATATTTAGAGACATTGACAATCCGCTAGATGACTTGAATTTCCTCAGTTGAGAAATTTGGGTTCCTCTTCTTGCTCATGATGGTACACTAGTCCGCGCATCTTACAAATCAATACAGACCGATTTAACTTGTGTCGGGAAAACGATTGTTTAATACGGGATACCGGGACTAGAAAATTTTGGAACTCTTCAGAAAAAGAAGTTACGAAAATTTTGCGTCACTTGGGCAACTCTTGTACATAAAAATTCTGTAATGGCTAAAGACGACTGATTTCTGATGCAAAAAATATCCGTCTGGTTTAAAGATTATATTTCAGAATGTTGCAAGAATGCCCTAGTACCAAAACACGAGTTCTTAGACTAAATTTCTGCACACTTCTGCACACACACACACACACACACACACACACACACACCTTCTTTCTTGACATCGTGTTATTGTCACATTAAACGTTTGTTATTAGTGCAAGTAAAGATCGATTTATTAGCTGATCACTTGTTATAGTAGCGGTGAATGATAGAGGAAATGCAAGGTTGAGTCAATGAATTGAACTCGTACATGTACTGAAGGATACCCCCACCCCTTACGATTTTGGGGGTTGGACAGAACTGCTTTTCTTGCTAACCAAGATTTTTCATTTTAATACAACGACACCTTTTTTTCTCCGTTTGCTTCCCACTCCTCATTTTTCAAAAACGACGCTTAACTGTGCCTGCACTCACTATATGTGATAGTAAGTAAGTAACGTTATATAACGTGTGCTTGCTTACTGAAAGTTGCCCAAGTTAACGCAGAAAACGTGATCTCGTTGGTCATACTAAATATAAAAACCGCAACGGAATCGGAGACGAAATAATGGTTCTGATATTCCATATTACCTTGACGCATGCATTGTCAAGGTCTATTGGTTCGATTTTTGATCTATTGTGGTTGTAGTGACTCAGTATTTTCGCATTGCATTCATTTATTTTCAAGATTAAATCAATCAATATACTAGTATATATGAATCACACATGCATGAGTTTAAGTATCATGATATCCGTTTATTTTTTAATTGTATTTAAAGTAGTAAATAATCCAATATAATTAAAATTAGATCCTATGATCCGCTCATCTACTATCGCTACACATAGGTACAGTGTATGTAGTGATAGTAGATGAGCGGATCATATGATCTAATTAAGGTCTTCCGTAACAACGGAAGACCTTCTACTGATTGTGCTGGTTAAGATTATTCTTATTATTCTTTTTTTTTTTCTTTTTCCTAGACGCTAACTTTGAAGCTTCATATCTCGCTCATTTCTGCATGGATTTTGCTCAAATTTTCAGGGTTTATAAACTTTACAGAACAATTTTAAAATAATCCCCTTTGAATGAAATTTTAGGGGCTTTGGTTTCCAGACAAAGGCTCAGAGACTGTATAAGCTTGAGCAGAAAATGCATTGAAAATGAAAAGTAGGAGCATTGTAGTTGTGCACATCGTTTTTTGTTTTTTGATTACAGCGTTCGAAATGGTGGTTGTAAGGGTTCAAAAATTAGGACGCCTAAAGGAGCAAAAAAGTACACATATTTTCCTTTGTATCTTTTAAACTAAAAATATTTTGTTAAGACGTGTAGAACAAAAGTTGCGCAAAATGTTAAGAGCTTTCTTTTGATATCCCTAAAAAGGGGCTGGCCCCTTAAATTAGGGATCTGGGGATCTTCAAAGTTTTCGCTTTATAACTAAAAAACGGTAAATATTTTGATATGGCTTTCGCTGGAAAAGTTGTTCCTTAACATCCTATTGATCTCATAAACATAATATTTTGCTCGAGTATTGTGTTATATATGAGTAAAATGCTTGACCCGCAAACAGGTAACCGTATCATTAGGTGGGTGAAGGGGTAAAAATATGTGTATAACTTACTTCGGCACGTGCCCCTGGCGTGAAATTCATACGCGACTTCTGTGCGCACTGTGTACATAATATACCTCCATGTATTTACGCAGATAGATATTAAAGTTCAATAAAATATTCAGGATTTGGGAGCAATTTATTTGACTGAAAAGTTAAATGCTGAAAGAATTTAACCCCACATACACGCGCGCCTCAAAAGACTGATTCGTGGAATGAGATCATACACGCATGTACTTGAGTAGTATAAATTCATTAAACACCTTACGATAAAAATTTATAGTACACCTTTATAGCTTCATTTCAATGATATATATTAAATTCTCAAACTATTTCATAAGTACGTACGAGAAGTCAGAATCGCCATCGTATCCAAACTACTTATATCGTTACAGTACTTACATGTATCTTCCTGTCACAGTACAGTTGATTATTTTCTTTCTAAAAACTTGACTTGTATTCGTCTTTTGTAAAATCACTGGATAAGTATTTCAAATAATTTTTCCCGGGGTGATGTTACGTATAACATATCAAGAGGGAAAGAAGGCGAAAGTTAGATCCCACACACACATACTCATGTACGGTTCCTGTATTTTCAAGTTAACTAGGCTGCATTAGGACCTGACCCAAGGACATATGGTCAAGTTTAAGGTTTTTATGTCACACAGCTCCGACGGAAGACCTCTCGTTGCTTTTCAACGAGCTTGGCTCTAGTTTTGATTAGATTGCAAATAATCTTATAATTTCTTAGTTTATAACATAATTATATTGAACATACGGTATCTATATTAAGACTATTCATATGAATTAATAATGACTTTCGTTTCTCTAGCTGTATGTGTCTAGATTTTAACTGTTTACGCAGAAACATCACGAATATCATGTGTGTAAATAAATGTAAAGGAATAAAAATGTTCCTAAGTCAGTTAGGACGCCTTAGGTAACTTAAGATGTTCCTAAGATATCGTCGAGAAACATCCTAAGACGTGTCCTAAGTTGATCTTAGGATTGTCCTAACTTTTTTCCTACGTTATATCTTTGGAAATATCTTACGGCAATCTTAGGAAAGTTTGGTGAACATGCCTGCAGAGCTTCACTTTAGTAATGGTGTACATACATTATAAATATTATAATAAGTAATAATAGCTTGTGCCATTTTTTTTTTAATTGTTGTATATAAATTGAATACTAGTCATTAAATGAGACTTTATAATTATTAACTGGAACATAGGCGCCATGGTCAAGGATATTGCACTATATAACCAAGCTCGTGTAAACAATGGAGGAAATTCGAGGATACGGAAAGGGGCAGATTGAGTTGCAAGTCTTGTTATATATCATGAATCAGTGGAATATAAGAATTTTTTTAAAACGTGGATTAATTAGTGTTCTGTGATAATTACACGTGTAGTTAATCTTCCTGAAACACGGGAAAAAATGTATAAAGAGACACCATAGATCAGAGAGAACCACGAATTTCCTCTATTGTTTACATGAAGGTTATAGTGCAATATCCTTGACCCAGGCGTCTATGAACCACAATCACCTGAAGTGTGATCTTATGTACATACCCCCCCCCCCCTTCTAGAAAGAAATTATTCTTATACAGAACCAAAAATTTATTCAATGTTATTTCTCCAACAATCACCTTCATAAGTCGTTCTGAATAGTTCTTCTGTAAGCTTTAGAGATGACCACTTATGAGAGAGTAATATATATTAGTCTCTCACAAATGGTCATCTCTAAAGCTTACAGAAGGTTGAAACTGACAATTCAGAAGGACTTATGAGGGTGATCGGTGAGGAAATAACATATTTTGGATAAATTATTGGTTCTGCATAAAAATAATTTCTTTCTAGAAGGGTAGGTGGGGGTGTATGTACATAAGATCTATACAAGCTATCCACACTTCAGGTGCCTGTGATATGAACTGGAATGTGCGAAAACCATCCATATAACAGTAAATCCCTACATTTCTGTATTTTACGCGATAGAAAGGGATCCCGAGTCACCGTTGTAATAAAGAAATGAAAAGCGTGATTCTTCTGAATTATTTTAAAACAATTAAAGTAAATTTTAATTGGTTATCTTTCAGATGCATATTTCTATGAAAGCATTGGGTGCTGCATTAACCGAAGTGTCCATTCAACTAATTATTATTTGTAAGCATTGGGAAATCGCTACCTTTACTTTCGATATTACGGTCGTTAAAATTCCTTCTTGTTCTCATTCTATGTCAAGCTTCAGACGAAATCCAGTATACATATATTAAGCTAATTGCCTTGATCTCTACAATCATAGTCTAATTAATTATCAATTTCGAATTTTTAATGCATTTTTTATGTTCTCACTCTCAGCATTACAAATATTTAAATGAAGATAGAATTTTAATGAGTTTTAAAATCCCTTTTATTTTGGGCTTTAAAAATATGTCACTTACATGTAATTGTCGGCATAGTTTGGAATCGCCAGTTTATTAAAATCACCTATATACAGGCCCTAGTTCACGCTCTGGTGGATTAAAACAAATAAATAAATGTCATTTCAAGCTTGGAATTTGAAAATGCGTCCTTATTGAATTATGATTTAGGTGTTTTGAAACAATAGACGATCTGGATTTCATTTTGTTCCCGGATGATGCAGGTGATGTTTTTTTAGTAGCAATACCAGAAATAATATCGCAATTTATTTTTGTTAACAGATTCCGCAAAATGGGAAGATATGTTACCTAAAAAGGTGAATGTTTTCAAGATCAATATGGCGATTCAGACCTCTGGCCCATGGCAAAAGAAAATTCGAAGCAAGGAGCGTGTGTATATTGAACTTCTCGAGCGGCTTGAAAATAAATCATCAACATTGAAAAGAAAAAGACGATTATTGTTAAGAAAAGGAAAGTTGAAAGGTGATACATATTTTGATATTATCAAACAAAGCTCTTTTAATTCAAACTTACAATATACAATGTATACGATTGAATGTTGCGATACCCGACTGGATTTAGTAATACATTATCTTGTTCTCAGCGCGTTAAAGTTTTTAACTATTTGCAATGTGAAATCAAAATCTATATCTGCAGTGAGTGCCAGCGAGTTTGAATTAGCGTTAGTGGGAAATACCGAGAATGTGTGCAATCTTTACGACCTACTTATCCCGTTTAGCAAAAACTGAAAGACGTTTTTTACCATTTACATTTTTCTATATTTTCCCCCAAACTAAACATTGTACTTTCATTGACTTGTAAGTTATTTTAACGGAACAGCAGAAAATCACCAGAGTAAAAATTCTCAGTATCCAATCTTTGCATATCGAAAATAAAAATAAAAGGCAACACGAAAGTAAACCGTTGGAGCATATTTTAATATCTTTAGACGTTTTCCAAATAAAAAAAATATTCAAATATATTACGGCCTCCTCTTCATTCGTGGCATTGTTGATAAATAGATAAATAGATCGATAGATAGAAGCACTGGAAAAGCCACGACACTGTTGGTTATTTAAATCTCAAATTTTCGACGCAACCAATCAAGAGACATATTTTACATAAACAAATATCACATCCTATACACTACGGGAAAAAACCCAACAAATATTAATAATCTACATGTACATCGTTAACAAAAATTATACATTAATTTAATTAAAGAATAAACAATTTCTAACTGTAAAAATGTACTGGAATGTGAATATAATTTATATATTACATGGCTGTTTCGTCACCAGCGTACCTAACAGGAATACAGACGCCGGTGTAGAGAGCTCGTACAAATGTACCATCATCGTGTCGGGAAGAATATATATTTATATATAAAAATAAGACAAATCAAGAGAGAAAAATTATACAAACATACGTGGACGTATCTAATTAGATTGAAACAAAACGTGTCAAATGACAAGCAACGAATAAGCAGAAAACATACAATGGATGTACATGTACATCGTGTCCATAAAGCGCACCGCTATCGACGCATCAATGCTAATATCGATACCACTTGAAGCGTTTTCATTTTATTTTTCAGTTAGCCATTTGGAAAAGGAACTCGCTGGTAAACAGAAATTACTATCGGGAGTTTGTCTTCGTCTGGTAAACATTGGAATCCATGTCGATCATCTCACTCACCGCATCCGGGAAAAACGAGTTCAACTGGAAAATCACAGGCTACAGAATAAACAAGTGGTTGAGCGATATGGGGAGCTCAACCAACAACTCAACTCTTACCTCAACACAGTCCTCATAGATCAGGCCCCGAATGAGGACGTCCAATTAAAAATACCCAGCATTTGATGACTCAAACAATTTGTGTGTTTATTTATTGGAATATTAAAAAGACTTTGATTAATGCCGAGAGATCTGGTTTCCTATTGATTTTCTTTGAATGTAAAAGGACTTTGTCACGGCGAAGAAACTTAGAAATTCCTAATTTGCAAGATTTTGCAGCATTTTAAAAATACTTTTTTACAGGAAGGAATGCGTTCCTATATGAAATATCAGAGATATAGGGAGGAAAATAATAATAATAATAAATCATTGTTCCTTGTTTACAAGTCTGCACAAGGGTTTGGGTGCATTTGATTGCCGATTTTATCGACTCTTGTAAGAACGCAATTTTGCAAAGAGGAATCACGCAGTTTATATTGTCTGAGTATCCAATTTGTATTTATATTTAATATCTACGACACTAGCAGAAAATGTCTCGCGCAAATATCTACGTTCAAATTGATTGATTGGTGCGGGAGAATGTACAGCTTTGCAGAATTTCCCCTCTTTATACCACCATTGCACAGGGTGCGATTATCCGATACGAAAATCTGCAATTAAGACATATCGCATCCCTCTCTCTTTCTCTCTCTCTCTCTCTCTCTCTCTCTCTCTCTCTCTCTCTCTCTCTCTCTCTCTCTCTCTCTCTCCTTTGTATGTGGTATTCTGATAAAACAGTGCATTCAATTTAAATCTTCCTCCTTGAAGATATTTCTGAAGGGCGAACAACTTCCTCTTTATGCGTGACCGTATATTTCATTTTCCGCTCCGAAATGCGAGTGCAACTTGTTCGTTGATTCAAACAGTAAGAAAGAATATGGATGGATATTTCATAATGACATTTTTCAACATATTTATTATTCAGAGAGCAAAACTTCAGACAGGTAGGTCTGATACAGTACGGAAGGATTTCCTCAATATCGGATTTTGTTTATTTGTGTTTTAAAAATAGTTGAATAAGCAATTCTCCTCCTTAAACATATTCAAAATGATTAAGTTTTCTAGGTATACATAGTACATATATTTTAGTTGGTATTATAATGTATAATTTTGCATAAAGTACCAAAAGGCCCATGGGTCGCAACGCTCACCTGAGTCTACCTAGTCCTGCTGTTTTTCAGAAGATTCTAAAACAAGAATATTTTACAATATTCATTACCATGAAAATTGTTGAACTCATTTTATGACTCCACCTAAGCCACACCGGGTCATGACACTTGAATCCATATTTCATCCCAAATTTTAGCCCCACCATAACCCCATTGTCCATATTTTTTAAAAAGAGATTTTTAATTTTTTCAGTTTCATGTAAAACTTTGAATTCATATTGTGGTCCAAACCTACCCCCAGGACATTGATTTCAAGATTTATATATTCTTATGTAAAACTTTTATCCCTTATTGAGGCCCCCGGGGGGACAAGAATTTGAACAATTTTGAATTTACATTTTTTAAAGAAGCTTTTACACAAGTTTTATTTTAAGAAATCCTATTTGATTTCATCCCCTATTGTGGCCTCATGCTACCTGGGCGCCATGATTTGAAGAATTTTAATCAGCAATCTTTAAGGAAGCTTTCACATAAGTTTTCTTTTTTGGGGTCCAATGGATCTTCAGAATAGATTTGAATTACGCCACCATATTTTGACAAAATGCAAATGATCTCCCTTTCTAAGGGGGCATGGATCCTTAAATGAATAAACTTGAAAACCCTTTATCCAAAGATGCACCATGCCAAGTTTGGATTACACTGGTTTTGGAGAATAAGATAACAATTTGAAATTTCACGGACAGACAGGAAAGTTCACATGAGCTTTCAGTTCAGGTGAGGGAAAAGGAACCATTTCAACAGATATACATATATGTTCTTTGTGTTTAACAAATAATTCGTGAAATGCAGTGGTGACAAGGAAATAATGTTATTTTTACGTTATTGGATATAGTTGAGTTGTTAAAGTCATGTGGAAACAAAAGTACAACAGACGTGGCACTATTCATTGAAGTTCACAAAAGTCAGCATGCTGATCTTTCAAAGGACGCCTGCACATTAACGGTGAAAACCACCCAACGGCACCACTTCTTGATAAACATTGAAAGTTTTACCCTTGGCAAAAAGGGAAATTGTTCCGATGTAAAACCACGCCTTGACCTCTGCACTAACAAAACTGATTGTTTTGGTATGTATTACTGAATATATAAATATACAATTAAATATACAATTAAAAACAAAAGCTTAATAAACTCGTCGAAGAAAATTGGGATGTGGGGAGAGAAAAGGCAAATTAAAAGAAATAATACAAGATCTATAAAGTTAGCTACTAGTAGCCAGTTACTAGAAAATGAGAAATGTTAGCTACTAGTAGCCAGCTACTAGTAACTGAGAAACGTTAACTACTAGTAACTAACTACTAGTAACTGAGAAACGTTAGCTACTAGTAACTGAGAAATGTTAGCTACTAGTAACTGAGAAATGTTAGCTACTAGTAACTGAGAAAAGTTAGCCAGTAGTAGCCAGCTATTAGTGACTGAGAAATGTTAGCTACTTGTAGCCAGTTATCAGTAACTGAGAAACGTTAGCTACTAGTAACCAGCTACTAGCAACTGATAAATGTTAACTACTAGTAACCAGGTACTTACAAGGAATGAATGCTATAGCTACTGATGGGCAGCTTCAGTGAAGGTCATAGCTACTGATGGGCAGCTTCAGTGAAAGCTATAGCTACTGATGGGCAGCTTCAGTGAAGGCTATAGCTACTGATGGGCAGCTTCAGTGAAGGCTATAGCTACTGATGGGCAGCTTCAGTGAAGGCTATAGCTACTGATGGGCAGCTTCAAACAAAAGGTTACTGGGTTTGAATATGATTATGTATCAGGTTTATTCAGGTGGAGAAGTGTCAATTTTATATCAGAATAAGCTTTGAAATTCCAAACTTCATTCTTGCTTTTGCCAGCTACTTAAACTTTGAAGTGGAAAATACGAATGTGAAATTTTCAACAGAGTGAAAAACTTTAAAGTACGGTACGTGGCTGGGTTTTTTTTCAATAGATGAGTACACGTATTTACTAAAGAAATAGGCAGTCCATGGTAAAATTGCAGTGGTTAGTTTAGGACAGGTGGGTGAGATTTATCAATACAAAAACAAAATTACATCGATATAAACCTATTTAATATACGTTATGTCTTATGATTGTGCAATCCACAATGAATTTGTAGCAAATTTAGTAATTTTAGTTCATATTAGGGATGGCAATCGAATAAGGAATTGTCAATCGGTTGACCGAAACCCGTTCCGACCGATTAACTGGTTAATCATATCAAAATAAACATTTTCTCAAATATATTGTGAATGGCTTCAGTTTCTTAAGTTTGCTCTGTTTATGTGCACAAAAAACAGTAATATTCTGGTTTAAAATGCAATAAGTGTGAGAATACGAATAAAGCATGAAACATGCACGAGAGAGAAATAAATCCCATAGTCCAGATTTCACAACTTTATTCTACACTTTCATCATCGTCAAAACTAATATTCACTTTGCCATTTTTTTGTTAAAAAAATATTTGATCAACAACAGCTGAGGATAGGCGACTTCTCAGTTTGTTTACGACGAGACCTGCTGAAGGAAAAATCCTTTCAGATGGCACTGGTGTGCCTGGTATAGATGAATACTTCTTTGCTAACCATGCGAGATTTGGTAAAAGTATTAAAAGTTTCAAGATCCGCCGACCATTTAAGAGGATCAACGTTTTGTGTTCCTTTCTCTCGAGAACGCTCACTTACTGGTTCATTCGGTTCTTATTGAAACGCTTCTAAAAGTCCAACGAATGTTCAGCGTTACATTTTTTTCTCCGGAGGTTCCTCACCACAACAGTAATAGTTTGCTTTGCCTTTAGATGCTCAGGCATATTTGAGGTACCACTAGTGTACGTCAATTCCGCCAAGCAAAGTTGGCATTTTACAATTTTGCCATCTGATTTTCCATGTGTGTGATGTCGAAGGGGCAGTATGTTCAATGACAAAATCGAGATGTAACAGAGATATATATTTAAGACAGTTTACAGTTCACAATAATGTTAACAGTCTCAAGAGTGATTTTATTTTCATCTATGCACGAAGAATATATATTTTGACCAGTGAATATCATATTACTTTTAAAAAGTTTTACACTCAGTTGAAAATTTTATTCGTATTTTGCACTGCAAAGTTTAAGAAGCTGGCAAAATCATGTTCGGAATTTCAAAACATATTATGATATGAAAATAATTCCTCGCCATTTAAATAAACCTGATAGATGATATATTAAAACCTAGTTACATTCTTCTTGTAGTTGACTATCAGTAGTTATAGCCTTTATTCTTTGTAATGAGCTGGTTAGTTGTAGCTAATTCACCAATCTCAAAAAATTCAAAAATATGAATTTTTTAAATGTCATAAATCCAGATTCGAAAAACCCATGAATTTTTGGGTTTTTATAATTTGATTGGATTTTCATTTTTATTACAGCTCAGGAATGTGGCACCATGAAGAAATCTACAGTGTTTCCAATTACTGCTAATAATGTCTTCCTAGTGCGACTTCTATCCCCCAAAGGTTTAAAAAAACACGATAGATTCGTAATTGTAGCAACATCGTTATATCAAGGTAACCACATATAGTACGGTATTTTGTAATACGTTTTGTAACATACTTTTAACTTATCGACGTTTTGCCACCCCATATTCTCGATCATAACAAACTAAACAACAGCAGCAAGAAAACCCAACGAATTCATGTCATTGTGCAGCAACATGAAAGGGTTATATTGATCATTAGATCGCAGTTTACAGCATTGAAATAGCAGAATTGTGCGTTTGAAATACGATGTTTGGGAAACCACGTTGGTCCACTAAATTTGGTTCTAAACCTCGTAAATTTGTAGGCTTTCCACAATTAATCATGAGGTAAATCTCCAAGTTTTAGGGAAATACTAATAGTCATAGTATACTTACGATAGAAATAGCATTTATACAGCTAATTCTTCTAATTGTCTATCTTCACAAGCCAAGAGTCTGCGGTCCACTCCGCTCCCCACAAGCGAAGTGGGGAGCTGAGTCCTTACAAGCGGGGAGCGGAGTGGACCAAAAACCTTTGGCTTGTGAAGGTGATAACTCTGACGCCCCTTAGTTTTTCCATACCAGATTATTGGACTTAAAAATCGTGAATAAAGAGGCGTTCTTAATTTCCGGAGCGTACTTTACGATGTACATGTACTTAAACGGTTGGCGAACAAAACACGCCTGAAAAATAGGACTACAAACATGAAACACCTATAGTTTTTCTAGTGGGTACACAAATTCTCCTCTAGCGTGTGTTGTGGGTTGTAATTCTGTTTTATGAAGCGGATTCTTATCGACTTTTCTGGGGGAACAGTTGACAAAGTTTCACTTTGTTTTTGTACATTTTATGTTTCTATCATGCGATTTTTAGAAATTGTACGACAACATCCTGGTCAAAGAGAGTAATTTAACTACAGTAATGCTCAGGTTTCATACTTCACATTTAATGACTTTGATTACTTTCCAAGATCATTTACACAAGGTCAAATCCATTGAGATACGAAGCCTGAACTTTTTGGATTACATTGACCATCCCTACAATTTAACACTAGGAATGGGGATTTTGCAGTTTTTGGTGTTTTAAACAATAACCACTTATTCACAGTGGATTCGCATAAACTGCACAATTTTAAGCTATTTCTAAAGTAATCTGCTTTGATTTTTGTCGTTCTCATAAAACATTTTAACATCAAATGGGCGTACATGTTAATTCCAAATATATGTTATGGCTCCTTATCAAGTCAATTCAAAATTTGCAACACAACACTACACGCATATGTCAGATTTAAAAGACTGTGTTTCGTCGTGTTAAAGTACCAATTTTAACAGATTATATATTTCGTCTTTAGCGCCTTGTAAAAATGGAGATTGGAAATGCTCCGCGGCAGACGGATATTGCATAAAGAGAACGTTACTGTGTGATGGTCACCAAAACTGTCCAAAAGGTGAAGATGAAGAGAGGTGGCGCTGTCACCCGAAACAGCCAATGAATGAAATCCTCATGGGTTTCCTCTTGATATTTCTCATACTCCTAATCTTTGTTGGAATGCCGTCTCTAGTTTTGCTGAAGAAGGTAAACTGTGAGAAAAACGTTGAATATGAACGCTTATTAGACTAGTTCGTGTGTTTTATTAAATAAAGAAGAGTTTCTTTCTATTAATCTGATTTTTCTTTGTGGTTGAAAGATCACAAAAACAATGATGGGGCTAAGCAAATAATTTGATGTACACTTTTCCTCATTTGATCAAGAATGTGAGTTGTGTAATGATTGTTTTTTAGATATGACAGTTAAGAATCGTGTAATATTGAAAATAAGAGATGTATCATACAATTATTCTTGATAATTCATAGTATTTTGGATATACATTTATATCATTACAATCTCTTATGTACCGCTTGCTTAAACATGATAATTGATAGAAAAGTTATATTGCTTTCTATATGTATTTTACGTGCATGTAATACATGTATTTCTACAATAACAAGTAAGGCTTACAAAAATTTAGGACTTCTTAAAAAGCTAAAATTTACTTTAGGAAGAAACACTCTATTAAAAATGTACACTACTTTTATTAGACCAGCTTTAGAATATGCCTCAGTGGTTTGGGATGGTTGTAATGCATATGATAGCGATTTGTTAGAAAAAGTCCAACTATGTGCAGCGCGAATAATTACTGGCCTTTCTATATTAGCATCTAGAGATTCTTTATATTTAGAAACTGGCTTAGAGCCTCTGTCTTTTAGACGAACAACCGCTAAATTAGTTACCATGTTCAGAGTTCATAATAATGATGTTCCTGAGTATCTACAAGAAACGATCCCAAGAAAAATAAATAATACATCCAAGTACAATCTCCGTTATGGAGACAATTATAAAATACCAAAATGTCGACTTGAACTTTATAAGAAATCATTTGTACCTGATGCTTTATCAAAATGGAATTCACTTGATATAGAATCAAGACAAGCTACTTCAGTTAAGCAATTTCGTAAGAGTGTTAGCTCCAAAAATATCAACAATCCCAAACCACCGGCATATTTTTCCTATGGTACTCGTTTTCTGAATATAATTCATACCAAACTTAGACACACCTGTATTTTGAATTACGATCTATATATAGACGCAATATTGTTGATTCTCCGTTATGTTCTTGTGGTATGAAAGAAGACGCTTATCATTTCTTCTTTATTTGCAGTAAATATTCAAATGCTAGATATAAATTAATGGATAGCTTGCTGAGGTTAAATGATCTAGTTATTATCGATGTCCACCTTCTACTTTGGGGTAATAATACTTTATCTTCTGAGTTAAACAAGTGTATTTTTTCTTATGTTCAGTCGTTTATTCATGAAACCAAAAGATTCAATTGATGTTCAATTTATATTTTTTGTACATTAATTTTCTACAATATTATATTGTTATATTTTTAAGGAGAAGAACTCGTAAGTTATTTGAACTTGTTTCTGATCCTTTTGTATATCATGTATGTACAATAAAATATGTTCAAAACAACATGTATTTCTGGCATGTGCTAGGACCATATACTACAAACTACCGTAGCCAGCCATGAATAAGCTTTCAAAATGGCGATGTCGTTTAGATAACCATGCCCGCTTGAAAGTTGAAAGGGAAATTCTGTCTTGAAACGCGGTTGTATCAATATCAATTTTACCTGAATATGAAGTTGTTGGTTTTTTGTTTTTTTTTAATTTCGCAACTGTTTCGGTTATTTTCTCAATAGCGCACCTCACAGAAGAGTTGACTATTAGGCAGAAAGAAATAATCATATCTTTATCAAACAACCATTATTTGAGCTACCAAATTCAGGAGCTGAAGATCGCGAGAGGAAGCATAAAAAGCAAGCAGCGAAGTGGAGGTAAGAAAAACACCAAGGGATGACGGAGTATTATACAGACGGGGAGAACAGAAACGGGGTATTTATTCAGACGGGGTGAAAGGAAACAGAAACAGACTTAAACGACTTGACAAATAGATTTACAATAGAACAGGATGTAATGTGCCTGAAAGAATTGTCAAGAGACGACCTTCTTCAGATGAATGTAAAGACCGTGTTTCTAAAAGTATTACTACGTCTCGTGTATGCCGAGAGCGCTGGACGAGGTTTCTGTTGACGAAAATTGACATGGGCAGCACGTGTTCGTCAAAACTGGTCCAGAGTCATGCTTCTTCGGTGATAAAACTAAAATTATGTTGGGTAAGCAATAACAAAGTGTATGTTTGGGGGAAGCCTGAATGCCTAGGCGAGTTCGGAGAAAAGAAGCGCGCATCTGCCGTTGTCCGTTATCATCTTTCGGGGGTGCATTTCGTACTAAGGAGTATGAACCTTGTCATCATATGATGGCAACTTGAACACTAATAATTACATTTCAATCCTTGATGAAAATCTAAGGACTGTAATACTAATAGTGCAACACTTTCAAACCGACCCTGGGTCTCTCAGGAGGACAATGTTCCTTGCCATGTATCTGCTAGAGCCAATGAATGGAAACTTATAAACAGAATTTAAAATTACCGTGGCGCTCCCAAACTTCAGATCTCAACACCATCGAAAATGTCTTCAAATACTTGAAAATCGCGTACAATAACGTATTTCTGACTTTAAGGTAGTTCCACCCTCGTGTGACTTATCAATATTTATGGTTGGACGTGGAAAAACTGTATCAATTTCCACTCAATATACTTAAATTTGATTAAAATCCAAAGAAAATCTGTATGTTGCCACTTTTTAAAAGATGTTAGATATACAAAAACAGATGTATAGGTCAATATTTAAAAAAAATCACACATTTTTGTAAAACAAAATACCGGTACTCCAATAAAAACTTGTTAAAATACTTTTTTTAAAATGTCAACAGTTTAGAAAACCAGCTAATTCATAACTATGTGTAAATTGATTGTGGATATTAGGGAAATCATTGTATAATAGACATACAGTAGAGGAAATACATGTACCAACATAAGAGTTATTGCCCTTAACAACATTTGTTTTATCATAAATAATGAATTATCTATGGAAAATATAAACTTTTTCACTATTAATAGTTTACCAATTGTTTTCATTTTATCCAGTAAATAAAATTGTACTTTCTATCATGTGCAAAGTTTACTTGATAAAGATTTTTTTTTTTTTTTTTTTTTGGTTGTTGTTGTGCAAAAACCTATGACATCATATGAATATCGACCTACCTTAAAACGCCGAAGATTTGAAGCGCGTTGTACATAATATAAGGACTGCTTTGCTACTTCATCACACACGGAGGGTACCTGAAAAGTGCGAAACGAAATCTACCGAAACGATACGAAACCCACCGAA
Organism: Ostrea edulis; assembly: GCF_947568905.1. Lineage (NCBI taxonomy): Eukaryota > Metazoa > Mollusca > Bivalvia > Ostreida > Ostreidae > Ostrea > Ostrea edulis. The sequence goes on from NC_079164.1 coordinate 102,620,220, forward strand.
ACGAAACGAAACAGATTGTATAACCGATCTCTTTTAATTATGATCAATAAAAATGGTATCTTAGGCCCCTGTGAAAGTTACCACATATAAATAAAATTCGCCTCCCCTTTGACGTAGGCTTTCGGCTTGACTGATACAAAGTTTTAAAAGTTGTAAAAAGGGGGTTGGGATGAGTCAGCATAAAGTACATATCCGAAGTTGATTAAATACCATGTGCAATTAGTTTCGGATCCATAAATTTCGGAATGGAGGGTTACAGTCTCACAGGTCAGAGGTCCGGGGAAACACACTAAACGAGGGGTGGGATCACCGGCGTTGGATCCACCTTTGGGCATAATACATGTTTCAGTATTTTTTGCTCTAAAGACTTTCATTTCATACTGTGAGGATTAATAGTTATAGTGTATTAGGTCCATGTCTTCCAAACGCAGAAGTGATTTATAATTTGGAATAATCCAAGGACCTGATCGCCCCTTTTGGATAGACATGGTCCAGTAGTATATAGAGCCTGCAGTCGAAAAACCATTCAGTCTGATGTGAACAGCTCAAGAGCTAGAAGGAGCAATAATAGGTAGACTAAAAATAGAAATAGGCTAGGGAGAAAAGGAATAAGTATAAGTGAAAAGAGCTTAAGGAATTGCAGTGGGGTACTGGGTGCAATTATCCTGAATAAGGGTGAGGCACCCTGTACTTTTACTAAGCAATAGGAACTTGGCTCAGGAACACAGTGCAAGTAGCCCAGCAAACTACCCTCTGTGTATGATTAAAAACCCGAGACAAGTACCTCGGTACCAATCAAAGCTCGAACAGAGAAATAGAGAAAAATTGTTTTAATGACAAATCAATAGCTCAAGTAGAGTAAGAGGAAAATTATAAATATATGACCCCATCTCTTGTAAAGAACCCAGTAAAACGTTAAAATACGTTTCGTTTCGGTATATTTCGTTTCGTTTCGTTTCGCACTTTACAGGTGCCCTCCGTGTGTGATGAAGTAGCAAAGCAGTCCTTATATTATGTACAAATCTATGTATACATGTGGATATTGTGTATTTGTATGAAGTATATCAAACGGTGGATTCTGAGTATGTCTTCCCGTTCTCTTTGTGATTTCTGCTTCCCTTATTCATAAGCCCTTTGATTTTACAAAATGCTGACCTCCTCCTGATATTGTTACATTTAAAAAAAATCCGTTTTCCGTCCCGTTTTCAATTCCCCGTTTTAGCAACACCCCAAATGTATAGAGTTAAGCAGAGATATGTCTCGAGTGAGCAAAAAGGTCATGCAATTCAACTCATTTTGAAGGTGTTGATTATAATAGCTCGTTTCATTACTCTTCTGTCTACAGTAGTGTTATTTGAAACAAACCATATACTATAATCAATGATTATAACTGTCATTGAAAGGTAACAATAAACATAAAATTACATTTCATTGTGGTCTGTCACTGAAAATATTTATTAGAGATGTTACAAATTGCTGTCACGTGCAATGGCTGTACGTTTCCTTAAGAAGAACTATACTTTGTTCCTGTTACAAATATCACCGTCGTTGAATACTTCGATAGATTGCCTCGTTGTCGGAATTGTTGAATGTCTTCCCCCTACGCGCTCATTATTTCCTGATTGTTATTAGTATACACACACAGAGACATATCAAACAGTACAAAAACCTGTTGGGGTCTCATTTCAAACAAAAAGAAAACAAACAAACAAAAACTAAAAATACAGATAGGATCGATTGATTGATTGTATCTTAATTTTTCATTTATATGGAGACGTCACCAAGATCGGTGAAGGGTTTCAAATTTAGGCCTATTGCTCGGCGCTTACGGCCATTAAACAGTGAGAGTTCTTTAACGTGCCACACCTACTGTGACACAGGTCATCCGTTTTTAGGGTCATCTTCGAGGACCCGTGACATTCATACCTGATGCCGAGCGTTTGGCGATGGAACTGTCACTACCTGTTTTAACGACTTAGGTCTGTCGCGGTCGGGATTTGAACCCCAGCCTTCCGCATGCGGGGCGAACACTCTAACCTCTCGGCCACTACAGATAGGATCGGGAAAAATTCAAAGGTGTAATATCACGAAAGAAAGGCAGAGAGTGAATTAAATGCTTATGAATATGAAAGAAATATTGCGAATCATACGGGTAATAACGCAAAATCAGGCACGTTAAAACGCGAATCAAATGCGTATTAAACGAAGTTAAGTAAAGTATAGCTCCTTTGTATTTCAACATCACCGCAGGATGTTAAATCTGTGTAGGTACTGGTTCAATACCGATATTAATTGTCCAAAATTGTAAGCACCTATTTGTGTATACAAAATAGATTCCTTTATTTTACGAAGTTTGATAAGACGTGTTCGGCTGACCGAAGAGGTAGGATTCGGTATTTGTCATACTCGTTACTCCACATTTCATAGCAAAGCTAAGAACCATTCTATTGAAAAATATAGTCCATGTAGTCCAGAAAATTTGAAATCTTATCATCACTGGCCTATTTTAAACACTTTAAAATTATTATTAAAAGGATATTTATGGTTGAATGAAATGTGAAGATAACTACATATAATGTAACAGTGATCGATCTCATAATTCCTATAAGGAATATAAAATAGAGAGTTGAACCCCTGGGTAAACCAAAGCTGGGTTTCAAGTTTGACGTGACAAGAGCTGTCGATACGAACAAGTGATAACGTGAGTTGTAACCAATTGATCTAATATTCCCTCATCTGTGTCTGTGTTGTACTTGAGTCAAAAATGACACCAAACAAAAAAGATAACAACCGCAGCGAGAACTCGGACATGTTCCAAATTCAGTGACACACGTGGTGATCCCATTTAATTTATTTCCATAAATTACCAAATTTGGTTTATTCTGTATGTTCGCCTTTGTCTAGTAATGTTAGTAGCAGTGCAAGAAACAAAATAGTTGTTTATACTGATATTGGCTTGCTGCTAGACAATACTTTTCTTAAGGGCTTAATGAGACAATGGAGAAGAGAATCTATTTCAGTAAGCAGAGAGAACTCATTATTAGGAAAAGTAGTGAGTCTAAAGTCAAAAGTAATTCATTTGGTAAATGCTGATGCTCTTATCATCTAAAACAGTAGGCCTCAATGTTATCACAAACACAATCGCCTCAAATACAATGGAGCTAGAGGTGCAACGATTCACCGCGATGCATCGAAAACCACGATTCTGTCAACCAAATCGATTCTTGATTCACAACTAAGAAAATTATGTTCGGTTCAATGTAAAAGAATAGAATGTGTACAAGTTATCTCTTCACTTTATATAACTTTTGAACGGCGTCTCTGATTGGCTAGAGAACATCCAATCAACACTTAGGTCACTAAAACAAACAAGATGGACGAGCATGGTGACAATCCAGTACTCAAAGATCCTCTCAAGGCAGTTGAATCCAAAGAGTGGGAGTATTTTGATTTTAGATAAGTAGTAAAAGATTAGAAAACATGTGACTTTTGTTACGATGATTCCCAATGATTTGCTGCAATCTTGGAATGAGTGTCATTGAGTGGTTAAACAACTTCTTGAGTCAAACTAGCATACCATGCTTTTAAGATTTGTACATTATATTTGTGATATCATATATCAAATTTCTGAAAGTTTTTCTAAGTCTAAGGTAAAGAAATTCGTGTTATTTTAATCTAGTCAAGGGGATTTAAAATTTGTTCTTTATTAAAGTTTTTAAGTTTTGAAATTTCAATGAAAAATGGCCTTCATATTATTTGTAGTGTTTGTATATAATGATGATTGTGATTGAAAGTAAATGTTGAATAACCAAGTAACTATCTGAATAATCGAATAGAAAATAACCGAATCGAATGGCTAAAATCGAAATTGAGTCGAATCGAAAATTTTATGAATCGTTACAGCTCTAAATGGAGCCAATACGAATTATTCATGATGTGTTGGTGGCATTCCTAACATTGCTCAGATTTAACCACATTAGTGTACTGGTCAAAACAACTTTAGGTTTCCTCAAAACCAAACCAATTTTAACTCATAACCCCTGCCACCTAAACAGTGGACCCATTTGTCCACAAGCAAAAACGGAATGATATCTTTTCATCTTAGTAACGCTACATCTTCCATCTGTTCACACTAAATGCGCATCTGGTGCATCAAAATTGGTACCGTATAAGTTTTACATTATGACCCCTGGGTCGAGGCCTCTGCTGGTGGACTGTTAGTCCCCGAGGGTATCTACAGCCCAGTAGCTAAGTACTTCGTTACTAGCTTGAAAATACGGATGTATATTTAATTGCTGTTATAAAATTTAGAAATTCATTTCAAAATTAAGGATTATCTCCCTCATGCATAGTTCTTATCCTTGGACGAATTTGGCTCCACTTGTTTGGCACGCTGTTTTTGGCTATATTTAGATCTAAAACTTCATAGTTATTTCGGATTTCAAACATTTCGGTTGAGCATCACTGAAGAGACATTATTTGTCGAAATGCGCATCTGGTGCATCAAAATTGGTACCGTATAAGTTTTATATTATTGTTTATACTAGATATCACTTTAAAGGCCTTTCTTTCTGTTTTGGTTGAGTAGATGACACACACTGTTTCATGGAATATTGAATCTTAATTATTGACAAATCATACAATACAACTTCATTATATTACATTTTTTGTTACATACTGAATAACTGCTTGATTTTTTTTTTCCTTTTAGAAGTTATATGTTCTAATTGGTGCCCAACAAATAGTACAGTGCAGTGTCTTTGTGTAAATTGTAAGTATTCAGTGTCTTAGTATATATTGTAAGTATTTTGAAGCATGATGTTACAGTTAGTTTATTATGTCTCCCTCTTTCAGGGGGATACATATTGTTTTTGTACTTTCTGTCTGCCCGTCTGTCTGTCACAAATTCTATTGTGAACGCTTCTCCTTCTATATGGCTTATTGGATAGACTTGAAACTTTGTACAATGCTTCATTGCAATATGTAGATGTACATATTGTTGGGACGGGAAAAATCCAATTATTTTCTTGAAAGTTACAGTGGATCTAAAAGGGGTGGAAGATGTTTAAATAGCTTGTGGATGCTTCGCCTCTGATATGGATTATCAGATAGACTTAAAACTTGTCACAATACTTCAATGCCATTTGCAGATGGGCAAATTGTAGTGATATGAGGATCCAATTGTTTTCTTAAAATCTGAAGGGTGGAGGGTATAAAATAGTTTGTGAACACTTCTATATAGCTTATCGGAGTTCATAATGCTTATATGGTCCTGCTCATGCTTTCTCCTCCATGCCCACAATAAGGGGCAGTTTCATTCAGAAAACTTCCAATTTGGGAAGCTCATGGAGACATTTGTATTTCCTAAAAACAATCTTTAGTTTCAAATTGTGTTTGTGTATTTTTGTTTCCCTTCTATAAATTGTTAATTATATCAAATATCATTTTGAAAAAAATCATAAAATATATGTGTAAAGTTGTAATTAAGATTTTTCTTTCTGGTAAAATAGGCTTAATGTATATATAGTGTAGATAGAAATAAATCATATAACATAGAAAAATTTCAAATCGATTCTAGCTCACATGAGCTGAAAGCTTGAAAGAGCAATTCTGATCACTTTTTGATGTCATCAATCCATCTGTTCAACATTTTCGACTTCTTCTCCAAAACCATGGTGTTAATTTCAGCCTAACTTGCCACCCTTCACAGGGGAGATAATCACAAAAATAGGGTGAGGTCATTTAAAAATCGTCTCCAGAACCACAGGGCCAGAAGAGCTGAAATTTACATGCAAGCTTCCTGACATAGTGTAGATTAAAGTTGATTAAAATCATGACCCCCTAGGGATAAGATGGGGCCACAGTGGGGGATCAAAGTTTTACATGCAAATGTGCAGGGAAAATCTTTAAAAATCTTCTCAAGAACCACTGGTCCAGGAAAGCACAAATTTACCAGAAAACTTCCTGACATAGTGCAGATTCAAGTTTATTAAAATCATGGCCCCAGGGGTAGGATGGGGCCACAATTGGAGATCAAAGTTTTACATACAAATATATTGGGATGTGTCATCTAATAGTTAAAATTTGAACTATGCAAAATTGAGATGCTTTATATTACAATGAGTTATATCTTAAATGTTTACAATAAAAAATACGAAATATTTTTTATCAAAAATCGTGAAGCAGTCCCTTTAAGATATATGGAAAATCTGTATATATTCATATAATTTGTATAAATCTTGCTAATCTATCTTCTTCCTAAATGAAGTGTATGACACGCCATATTTATATCTATTCCTATAAGGATTTAATATATAATATATGAAATATATTCTATTTCTGGTAAGATATCTAATAAATCTGATAAGATATCTCATACAATTTACAGTTTATAAAATATCTAAGATATATATTATAAATTATGTAAGATATCTCCTAAGCTTTATAAGATACCTTGTATATCAAACATGATATCTTATGTTATATCTTATAAAAATAGAAGATATCTTAAATTTATTTTAATATGATGTCATAAAACATAAGATATCTTAAATATTTTATAAGATTTCTCATAAGATTTATAAGTTATCTTACATATCTTATAAGATATCTCATAAACAATTCTTTTTTAAAATATCTTGTAAAATTTATGATATATCTTATAAAACATGCAAGGCATCTGATATTTTTATGAGATAGCTTATAAAAGTAAATTCATATGATATATTATAAAGTTTACAAGATATCTTATAAAAATTCGTTTTTGAGATATCTTTTAAAATATATAAGATATCTTATTAAGTTTGAGATATCTTAAAAGACACCAGATATATGTTTTATAAGATATCGTATGAAATATATAACATATATTGTTAAGAAATAAATATAAAATATATATCTTTTATCAGATATCCAATTATATAGGATACAATTAAGATATTTCATAAACTTTAGAAGATATCTTGTAAGTTTTATTATAAGATATCTTCTGAAATTTATGAGATATCTTTAAAGAGGAATAAATCTATAAAAAAAAAAAAAAAAAAAAAAAAAAAAAAAACAAACAAAAAAACCGGCATGCCACAGAAGTGTAGTAATAGTATCTAACAATAACATCAATTTAATTGTTTCTGTGACGTTGACCATTTACTTATAATGTGATATATTATTTTGTGCAGTTTATATGAGTCACAATTATACTGTGAGTGGAGGAATCACACATAGGTTTTGTAACCAGTGTTGAAGATAATTTAATTTGTTAAAGATCATTAACACAGAGAAAAAAAAAGTTTGTCCTGTGACTTACCCACTCTTCAAAATCCTAAATCAGGGAGGGTTTTTTTCCCCTAAGTTCTAAAAAATTCTTGATTTCTTAATTCGAGAGGGGACGGAGTTAAAAACTTACTACCAAAGATCAATTTTTTCTTACCTTCTATTTCGTAATTCGGAGAGGAAGGTGGGGGGACTGACATATGTACAAATTCTCCATCGATACATGTTTGCAGTTCTGTCTTTACCCTAACTACCACTATAGATGAAAATGGAAGAAAGCAATCACCCCAATTTCTCTATTTGCATATGTTACAAACAATATTGAATTGTTACCGTTGCCCCACCACCACCCCCCTCCCCAAGACAAAAGAAGAAAAGACACCCCTCATGACACGACAGTAAGATTAAATATCAGTTAAACTGCATTTTATTTATATAATCTAGATCTTTAAATGAATTTAACTTCCTGAACATTTTACTATTTTAATTTATTTTATTACAATCATCGCCGGTAATGACAGTACTTAATTGAATTTTCTACGTAATTGCAATGCATTGATGATGCATGTTTATTATATAGAAAATTACTATAGCTTTGGCAGATATATTTCCGGTTTCCTTCACTGCGGAATTTGATATAGGGCGTACAATGAACCTGCAACTTCTACTGCTTGTTGTTGTCGGTGCTGTCAGTTGCCGAGAGTTGGAAAACTATGTAAACGACACTGGTAAGAAGATTATTGAATTCTTACGTCCATGCAAATTCGAAAATTCTTATGCGTGTTAAGCAAAAGGCCCATAGACCACCATACTGACAAGAAGGTGGGCCACAACACTAATCTGACTTACTTTTGTTCATGGAGAAATGTAAGCATATAGATGTACAATGGCGTGAATGAAATTGAATGTGCACTGCCTGGGGATGCTTGCCTACTAATATTTTGAGTTTATATTATTTTCATTCTTGTAAATAGGGTTATCAGATGTTTCAGTGATTTTACCTGTGTGAATCTAATAAAACATTAGAATGGTACGTGAGCAGGCAGTTAGCAGGATCTAACAAGTGATCAGCATTGTGCATTAACATCATGTACAACCCCAAGGGTTGTGCTGTCCAAAAGTTAGGATGAACGTAGGACGTGTCCTAAATTTAGGAAAGCTTCGAGAACCTGACATAAGATTAAGACGTGTCCCAAGACATACTTAGGACACGTCTTTGTCCTAAGATAGCTTCGTCATCATGCCTGATGGTTCGCAATTTCACAAACTTATCTTTTACTCAAAGATGTTCAATGTCAAGCATGCACTGGTTCGGTTGAAGATCGAAGTCGCAAATGAAAACTGAAGTCACCGGCGAAGATACATAGTCTGTGGTTCACATGGGCTAAAGCTGAATCATATACAGGGTGTTTCAGGGGGGAAATGCAACCATTTCATTGCTTATATTTTCATAAATTTTTGACAGATTTTGAACATCTACATGTCATCTGGAAGAGTATGATTTCAAGAATTATTCATACATATATCAAATCTAGAGCTAAATTGACACTGAAAATAGAAAAAAGTGATTTTTTTTTTTACAAGCAATGCTTAGGATAGCGCTGTAAAACACTTTTGGTTTTGTTATCAATTCCATTCACGGTATACGTCCATTACCTGAGTACAAGTATCTAGATAAGCGTTTAATTTGAGGACTAGGGTACTCGTAATAGTCGTATATGGCTGGGGGTGGCTAATCGGAGTTCTGGTATACTCAGAATCTAATCAGAATAATTCTTACTACAAGAGTATACCATGCTATTCCTTAACTATAAAGCAAAACATAACATTTCAGCAGGCGATTAGAAACCTGATCATGTATTAATTTAAGTCATATCACGACATCTGAAAAAAACATTCAAAAGATTTGTTTTGCTCATTTGTCATTAGTATCATAAAATCCTCCTGTTTCTCACGGAAATATCCTAAACATGTCTATATCTATTAACCTTTGGGGGGAAATATCGGTGCTGTCTCATGCCACGCATTTTTAATCTGCTACTTAGAATAATTTCCTAAATTTCCTAGAATAAGTTCCTTGTACATTTCCCTTAAATATGTTTGTATCATGGCTGTGGAGTATTTCCTATTATAAAACGTGTACAATAACTGGAGATACACCAGTGGGCGGAACCATCATTTGCATATTTTTAAAACAGTGCTGTGTAAATAGATTATTGAACACCACCTGACAATTTCAACACATGTTGAAGTTCAAATTAGAATTCACGGGATCTAGGCTCGCGGCCGTGTCGATATCCATTTTATCATCTCCCAGTTTAATTTCACGAGCTGTGTGATCCTCACATGCTTGTGAGAAAATCTTATCATTGAATAAAAACTGCACACCCAAATCGTGTAAATCGCCAATGTTCATGACACATTCTGCACATCCGCTCTCGCCAACTATCGGGCGATAAATGCGCGATGAGCATGCATGGCGGGAAGAGGAAAATCCCCAAGCGATCACCTGACAAAAACTTTACTTTTCATTGGGGTAATTAAAAAAAGCATGCTATAACCATTGGTCACATAACAAATATCATATTTCTAATTGGTCATGATACAAGTAAGTTATTGAATATTTATTTCGGTGTATCTTGATTTATTTGGACGAAGGGTGGAGACTTGTGCTTCACACTCGTCACCGCCTTTCGTGCAAATAAATCAAGATACACTGAAATAAATACACAATAACTATTACTTATCAAAATAAACAGGTGGTTCTATTCTATCAATTGATACAAAATGTGTAGCTTTTCTGAAACACTTTATACTAATATTAATTTACCTTCAAAGGTAATTTAAATTTACCTTCTAACGTAATTTAAATTTACCTTCAAAGGTAATTTAAGGAATCCAAATCTCTTGAAAGTATTCGACATGGTATAAACGATTACCTTTACAAGGTAATAATGTGTGGAGGCTTGAAAGCAAGATATGCACACTTTAAACTTGCACATTATGAATAAACTTATCTAAATGTTCGTGCTGTTATATCAAATTAATGGTATATATTTTGTATGAACCTGTTGAGACCATGGACAGAAAGTGGAAAGTACTGTTGATGTGTATGTGCATTGTAAATAGGATAAATTTACTATTACGTTGAAACGTTCTACGATTTCACTAAAATGTGCTATTTCGCAATACAAAACATAACTAAAATAAAAAAGGTGGGTTCATCTGTGCACATTATCTTTGTTTGCGGTAAGTTTCCATTAAATCAGCAACGTTTTGCATCCCGTACACAGTAATATCGCGTAGCACTTAAATTCGGAAACATTGCAATATCAGTGTGGTAACTTTATGAATGAGTTGTTCTATTTCACTTTTCAAAACTTAATTATTTTATTAATTTCAATAGGATTTTAGTGGTTAAAAATACAGCCGGTTATGTCCATTATCAACCGCATGTAACCAATTACTTTAATAGTGTAGGAAATCGCTAACACAAATAAATGAGATGTTTTTATTTCCGTACAGTGTAAGTTAACGTCATACTAAACGATCTTAATCACCGTGTACAACCCCACAATTGGGGGTGCGGAATAGTGACCTTAGGGGGTACGGAATTCGAAGCGTGTTTTACTAGATAAGTTGATATATTTAGCTTGATTACAGCTAGAAATAAAACTAGTCTTATATTAACATACGGCGGAACACAGTGATGTCCCCGCTTACTCTTACTCGTTTCCCACCTTGCAGTTCCTGCTAGAAATAGGTGAACACTCCAACAATATTCGGCAACTACACAGAAAGATGTAAATTTGATCGATATTTTGGTGAAATTTTCAATTATACTGCCACTCCACATAATATAACTACCCGGTAATACGCATGGTTTCTGCACATAACGCTGTAGCAGATACTTCCATTATTTCCGAAATTTCACGTCAAATAAACGATGAAAACTTCAATTTCAGTGTGTGCCACTAAGGAGTACAGCTTTCAGTGGAGGTAGGGGGTAATGAACCAATCTCTAAGTTATTGGTTATTAATGAAATATAAATTATTTCTAAAGAATACATGATTTTTTTTTTTACATTCTCTTAAATTACCACACTTAACGTAATTCACCCCTCTAGAATTATAGGTTAAATCTTATATTTGATTGTTCATTCTTCTAATAATGTATTTTAGCAACAAATAAAAATTATAAAATAAGTATGTTGCGGTATTAATGCTGATTATTTTATTCTCGTATCAAAATAATCTCTATTAATTTACGATAGATAGCATGTGTGTTCTTTGTCATACCGGCCGTCATCAATTCATGCTATGAAGCGGAATAAGCTAAAGTACAACTTAAGGTTAGCACAGCCAATCCCTTAATGAGTTATCTAACCTCATTTCCTCTACGCTTCCTTTACCGGCATCAGCGACAAACATCAGCAGCCAAAAAATCGCTAAGAGAATTTTCAGTCTAAATCCTCACAATCATGCCGCCAATTCGCAGAAAAGTGCGAATGCTTTCAAAAAGAAAGACAGCTGAGCAGGGGGTTTCCCCTTTCAGAGACTGGGACCGACCGAGAACTCGGATTTCGCCCCCTAGGCAGCATCACAGTTCACCAAAGCCAGACGCCATTGTCAACGTGGCCGAACCACCAAAGGGGATAACTCATCTAGCGGTGAGTCAATAATTGACATCCCTCAATTAGACTCCGATAATTTTCTTCCTCTTCAGTCCGCCCTCGAAATTGAGGACTACCAACCTCCCTCAACCCCTAGTTATTTTGACCCCTTGTCGGCCCATGTATCCCACAATCTAAAACAAAAAATCTGGCAAGGAAAATGTATTGACATATCTTTGCTGTTAAAATCTGCACGCGAGTTAGATTACCCCGAATCGCAAGGGGAAAGGCCGCATGTGCCTTGTGAAACAGAGGTCCAATGTTTATCTTAACATAGATAGGTGGACATCGGCTTTTTAGCTCACCTGAACCGAAGGTTCAAGTGAGCTTTTCTGATCGCTTTTTGGCCGTCGTCTGTCTGTCTGTCTGTCTGTCCGTCTGTCTGTTAAACTTTTCACATTTTCGACTTCTTCTCCAGAACCACTGGGCCAATTTCAACCAAACATGGCCAAAAGCATCCTTGGGTGAAGGGCTTTCAAGTTTGTTCAAATGAAGGGCCATGTCCCTTTCAAAGGGGAGATAATCACAAAAATGCAAAAATAGGGTGGGGTCATTTAAAAATCTTCTCAAGAACCACTGGGCCAGAAGAGCTGAAATTTACCTGAAAGCTTCCTGACATATTGCAGATTCAAGTTTGTTCAAATCATGGCCCCCGGTGGTAGGATGGGGCCACAAGGGGGGATCAAAGTTTTACATAGACATATATAGAGAAAATCTTTGAAAATCTTCTTCTCAAGAACTAATGAGCCAGAAAAGCTGAAATTTACATGAAAGCTTTCTGACATAGTGCAGATTCAATTTTAAACAAATCATTGCCCCCAGGGGTAGGTTGGGGCCACAATAGGGGATCAAAGTTTTACATGAGAATAAATAGAGAAAATCTTTTAAAATCATCTTCTCAAAAACCAATGAGCCAGAAGAGATGAGATTTACATGAAAGCTTCCTGACATAGTGCAGATTCAAGTTTGTAAAAATCATAGCCTCCATGGGTAGGTTGGGGCCACAATACGGATTAAGGTTTTACATGCAAATATATATGGAAAGTCTTCAGATATGGGCCAAGGTAACTCAGGTGAGCGATGTGGCCCTTAGACCTCTTGTTCTTCATGTCATCACCCTGCAGTTACTAGTAAAATCAAATATAATTGAACTGACAGTCTAAATTAAATTTCAAGCCTGAATATCACAAACAACAAAGTAAATTTTAATCAGTAAAGTTTTCAACTCGTTGATATTCTCATTTACATATATTAAATATTTGAACATGTAGATACAGTGGAATATGTTTTCCGTGACAATGATACAATAAGCGTAGCCCAAAACAATTTCCCATTTTCTTACATGACGTCAGTTTTTTTGAAAACCGATTTTTGAACATCTTGATGATATAAGAACATAACAAATAATTCTCTGATCAGAAATGTTATGTACCCACTGCCTTTTATATACAAGCGACATTTCAAATCAAAGAATGACTACATCGCAAAGAAGGTTTGATATTAATCTCAAATCCAAATGACACTTTCTTAAATTCGTCACACTATGGTTGGTTCATTGCCCCCTAGTGGAACACACTGAAATTGAAGTTTTCATCGTTTATTTGACGTGAAATTTCGGAAATCATGGAAGTGTCTGCTACATCGTTATGTGCAGAAACCATGCGTATTAGGTACATGTATATTATATCGTGTGGCAGTATAATTAAAAATTTCGCCAAATATCAATCAAATGCATCCTTGCGTGTGGTTGCCAAATATTGTTGAAGTCTCCACCTATTTCTAGCACAAACTGCGTGGGAAACGAGTAAGAGTAAGCGGGGACATCACTGTGTTCCGCCGTATGTTAATATAAGACTAGTTTTATTTCTAGCTGTAATCAAGCTAAATATATCAACTTATCTAGTAAAACACGCTTCGAATTCCGTACCCCCTAAGATCACTATTCCGCACCCCCAATTGTGGGGTTGTACACGGTGATTAAGGTCGTTTAGTATGATGTCAATGTACACTGTACGGAAATAGAAACATCTCATTTATTTGTGTTAGCGATTTCCTACAATATTAAAGTAATTGGTTGCATGCGGTTGGTAATGGACATAATCGGCTGTATTTTTAACCACTAAAACAAAACCCTGTTGACATTAATAAAATAATTAAGTTTTGAAAAGTGAAATAGAACAACTCATTCATAAAGTTACGACACTGATATTGCAATGTTACCGAATTTAAGTGCTACGCGATATTAATGTGTACAGGATGCAAAACATTGCTGATTTAATGGAAACTTACCGCAAACCAAGATAATATGCATAGATAAACATATATTTCAGTTAAATTTTGTATTGCGAAATAGCACATTTGAAGGAAATCGTAGAACATTTCAACGTAATAGTAAAATTATCCTATTTACAATGCACATACACATCAACAGTACTTTCCACTTTCTGTCCATGGTCTCAACAGGTTCATACAAAATATATACCATTAATTTGATATAACAGCACGAACATTTAGATAAGTTTATTCATAATGTGCAAGTTTAAAGTGTGCATATCTTGCTTTCAAGCCTCCACACATTATTACCTTGTAAAGGTAATCGTTTATACCATGTCGAATACTTTCAAGAGATTTGGATTCCTTAAATTACCTTTGAAGGTAAATTTATATTAGTATAAGGTGTTTCAGAAAAGCTAAAACCATTTCTTGTGCATGTTAAATATATTTCTAAAGCTTACAATGGACACATTTTATATCAATTGATAGAATAGAACCACATGTTTCTTTTGATAAGATTTATAAAAAATAGTTTCAGTTACTTAATGTAATATATTAAATATATTTTAAAAGATGCAAATTAAGAAAATTTACAACAACACATTTATGAAGTTGTTATATCAACAAATCAAATACCACACACTGTCTTTACATCTATTTGCAGATGTAATCAGAACAATAAACATATTTAAGGGAAATGTACAAGGAACTTATATATACACAAATTATTCTAAGTAGCAGATTAAAAATGCGTGGCATGAGACAGCACCGATATTTTCCCCCAAAGGTTAATAGATATAGAGACATGTTTAGGATATTTCCGTGAGAAACAGGAGGATTTTATGATACTAATGACAAATGAGCAAAACAAATCTTTTGAAACGTTTTTTTTTTTTTTTTCAGATGTCGTGATATGACTTAAATTAATACATGATCAGGTTTCTAATCGCTCGATAAAATGTTATGTTTTGCTTTATGGTTAAGGAATAGCATGGTATACTCTTGTAGTAAGAATTATTCTGATTAGATTCTGAGTATACCAGAACTCCGATTAGCCACCCCCAGCCATATACGACTATTACGAGTACCCTAGTCCTCAAATTAAACACTTATCTAGATACTTGTACTCAAGTAATGGACGTATACCGTAAAAGGAATTGATAACAAAACCAAAAATATATTACAGCGCTATCCTGAGCATTGCTTGTAAAAAAAAAAAAATCACTTTTGTTTTCTATTTTCAGTGTCAATTTAGGGAGCAGCTCTAGATTTGATATATGCATGAATAATTCTTGAAATCATACTCTTTCAGATGACATGTAGATTTTCAAAATCTGTCAAAAATTTATGAAAATATAAGCAATGAAATGGTTGTATATGATTCAGTTTTAGCCCATGTGAACCACAGACTCTAAAACAGCATTATATATCGTAGCCGGCGACTTCAGCTTTTCATTTTCGATCTTCAACTGAACCAATGCATGCTTGACATTGAACATCTTTGAGTAAAAGATAAGTTTGTGAAATTGCGAACCATCAGGCATGATCACGAAGCTATCTTAGGACAAAGACGTGTCCTAAGTATGTCTTAGGACACATCTTAGTCGTAAGTCAGGTTCTCGAAGTATTCCTAAATTTAGGAGACGTCCTAAGTTCACCCTAACTTTAGGACAGCATAACCCTTGTCCTAAGATCATCCCAAGTTTGTGGAAACATGTCGATAGTCATAATATTGAAGCGAAGAGCTCACAGAAATCGTGAAAAGATATTTAAGCACATTGACAACTCGCAAGGTTACTTAATGGTGAATAAGTACAGACTTTTGCGATTATCGTAGCCTCTCGGCGTCATTGGACCGCTATGCCAAGAGTCCTTATGTCACTAGTAGAGGAAGACCTATGAGTGGATGAATGAATATATATATATATATATATATATATATGACATGTTGATATATTTTCCTAATTCGCTCCACTTTTAACATTGATTGTCAAGCCTAATGACAAAACAAAAACAAAAAACGCGTTGTAAATACGTTTGTAGATTAGTGTAGTTGTAGTGCTAGATGTATTTATATGTAGTTTTTTAATGATCATTCCCCATATATAGTCATATGAACTTTGATTCCCTATTGTGGCCCTACCCCTACTCTCGGGGACCACAATTTGAACTAACTTGAATTTACACAGCTTGGGGATGCGTGCATATCAATATGACTAAGCATGGCCCTGCTGTTCTCGAGAAGATTTTTTCCCTATAAATTCCCATTTTAAACTTTGATCTTGTATTGTATCCCCGCCCTATCCCTAAGGCAATGACTTGAACAAATTTGAATCTACACTAAGTCAGGAAGCTTCCACGTCATGTAAATTTCAACTTTTCTGGCCCATTGGTTGTTTACAAGATTTTAAAATGATCCCACCACACTTTTGCATTTTCTTGATTATTTTCCATTTGGAAAGAGCAAGTTTGGTAGAGGCCCAACTATGCATTTAATGAACTTGACGTGCGGTTGCAGAAAGAATTTTTGAAAATTTGTCGATTTTTGGCAGGTTTTGTTCCGTCTATAAGGCTCTAAGAGCCCTGAAATTTACAATCTTCATCTTAATAACAGACGGCCATGACTGATTCGTCATATTGATATGCAAGTATATCTCTAGGTAGTTCAAATTCAAGTTACTTCAGTACCGGGGCCCCAGAAGTAGGTTGGGGCCATAATAGGAGATCAAAATTTTATATGGGTATATATAGTAAATCAATTCAAATAAATTCTTTTCAAGAGTAGCAGGGCAACACAAAATCATATAAAAATGCAAAGACAAGTTTCTTTTTAGTCAAATTGGCTAGGGTGAATCACATTTAACATAATTCATGTATACAGGCGAGAACATCTTTCAAAAAGTATTCTCCTGGGACGCATTTTAGAAAAGAACGTACGACCAACTTTACATACTGGAATTTTCCAGTTTATTGTAAGATCATTCACTCCAAATGCAAAATATTTTATTTTTAAATGTGGAAAATTAGGCCTTAGAAAAGTTTTGATTCATTCATTTAAAGTAATAACTGTGTAATGCAATTTAAGATTTACGACTTTGGCGTAAGTTGTTTTGTAAAACGGGCCCCAGAACATTAAGGCCGTGTTATATGAATTCAAGTCCAGTTATTTCGTGACCCTTTGGGGAAACAATTTCAATTTAGGTTCAAACTTATTCATGGGAATGAAGATTTTTAAAAAGTTTTATAATCACAATAGCAGGGCCAGGTGATGCATGTGAGCGATATGCCCCATGGGCCTCTTGTTTTAGAATTGAAATAGAAATATTTAGGAAAAAAACATTTTGAATTCTTTTTAGGACAACATATTTACTATTTGGCTGTATTGATATTCAATCAGCCTCGTAGTGTAGATTTAACTGTGTTCAAACCATGTATATCTCCCTCTACCAGGCCAAGGATTGGCCACTAACGGGTGTTATAAAAATTGACAGAGGAATTCTTTAAAGCTCATCATACATGTAAGGGAGTATTAGTTTTGAAAAGTGATTCTTTAAAACTCTCATCAACGATATTATTATCATACGATAAAGCAAAACAATATTTAATTAAACATTTATAGGGCGTAAAGATGCAAATCTTTCTGAAATCTGGTTCCATTGGACCAGAGTGGGCCTACAGTAGACTTCCCAAGTATATTATCTGTAAGTTAGAGCCTTTTCTGAATCTTTCTAATGGCAACAAAATGATAACCGTCTTTCAATACAAAATGACACGCATGCGTCCAGAAACATGTAGAGTCAAAGTACTATCCAATGAGCCCATTGTTGGCCCACTATTTGTTTTCCACCTGATTCAGTTGAGCTTTGTAGCCCATGAGTTTTCCCTCTTGATATTTCTATTTTTATCAGTGTATATGTATGATTACTGCGGCAAAAGAGATTGGAATCAGTCAGTAGAATTACCAACGGCAATACTGATCACAGCCAAGAGAAATGCTCACGACAATCCGCCTTCGCTGAACTGCTCACTTTCGATAAAAACACAGACAAACCACAGTATTCAAATCAATGTGGAGAGGTCAAACATTGGGACTGGGACTAACTGTTCCGAGGAGAGGCCTCGACTAGATTTCTGTACAAACGGCACATACAGAGGTATGGAAAGAATTTGTTGTAGGGGTTCTTGATGTTGTTAATATTTTCACGAGAGTAACTTTATCTAAAGAGAAATGTAAGGTAGATTGTAGCTATCATGTGATTTCGCAATATTATGGGTTCAAAATAGAAAAAACCCTATTAATTTCCATTTGATATAGTTTGATTTAATCAACAACTAAAACATTGTGATGTCAGACTTACATAAACAGAAATGTATGTCAACATCAGAAAATTGAACATTTTGGTAAAGCACTTAGTTCTAACGTAAAACTTTACTTTGATGAAATATTAAACTTTGTTTTAATTTCATTGATGATAGTTATAGTTACATACAAAACTATCATAAGAGCACATTTTACAACAAAATAAAGTTGCTTTAAGATTTTATCACAAGTCTTTATACTAATATTTATTGACTAAAAATTCAAAAATGTTTTTCCAAAGTAATATAATTCAAGGTCGAAAATGTTTTGCTGTATATAATGCATTTGTTTACCATTCGGTAAACGTAGATCGGGACTCTGGAATGCGAGAGCTTGTTCTGCGTATGGTAAGTTTTATACGTCCCGTATTATGTTATGGCGCTGTCCGTGCGTCTGTCCGGCTTGTTGTCCGTCCGTCTCGGTTAATGTTTTCAGGACTTTTTACCGTAACGGATGCATGTAAAACTTTAAAATTTGGTCACAATATATCCCTCAAGAATTGTAAGAGTGAGTTTGCATTTTGGCTGGATTGGTTCATCCTTGACCTACTTTAGGGCTATAAGTAGGTCAAACAGTTTTTCGTACTTTTTTCATTATAGACACAGATATTGCCCTGAAATTTACACATAAGCTTTCTTTTAGAAAAATACAAGTTCAGTTTGCATTTCAGCTAGATTGGTCCGTCCGTCTGTGACCTACATTAAGACTAAAAATAGGTCAAACAGTTTTCCGGGCTTTTTTCATTATGGATACAGGTATTACCCTGAAATTAGTCAAAGGCTTCCTCTCGGGAATACAAGTTCAGTTTGCATTTCAGCTGGATTGGTCCATTATTGACCTAGTTGGCCGGGTTGCACGAAGTGCAAATCCGGTCTATAGTATGGTGAAGTGCGGGCGGGCGGGCGGTTGGGGAAATTTTGTGAAATCAACTCCTCCTACAGTTTTTTATGTACAACCTTGAAACTTTGCAGAAAGTAAGTATATATATTGAAGTTATGCACTAGGTTTTTTGAAGTCTGACCTTTGTCGAATATGGGCGCTACAGCAAAAAGTTGTTACTAAAAATAGAGTTCAACTTGAAAAAGGTAAATGAGATTATCTTTTGTGGTTAAATTAGTTGCACTACCTCTGAGAAAAATTCAATTATATATGAATGTCAAATTTCCTGGGCATGAGTTGTAAATTTGCAATATAAATAGAGAAATTCTGTTTCTTTATCATATAATCATATACAATTCAAGCACCTGAAGTTATTGTTCATTTTAGTTATTATTACTTAATATTACATATATCAGCAGTGCTCCAAGTTGCGAGTAAAACGGTCGCATTTGCGACCAGAAAATCAATTTTGCGACTAGAGATTATAATTAAGTCGCATTTTCGCGAGTGAAGAAAATTTGGGCAACCAGTAAAATTTTAGAATCGGGATCGGAAGTCTGAATAAATATTTTTAGTCTTGGTCAAAACAATCAAGATGGCGGGAAAACGAGGTTTAGAGCACTTTGGATTTATCAATAGTAAAAAACAGAAGCCTCAGCCTTGTACATGTAACAAAGAAATTCAAGAATCACACGGGGAAAGTTCTGCATCAAAAGATGGCGTAGCAATGTCTAAAGAGAAATGCAAAAGTAAAGGAAGAACCCCAGTCCTGAAATGGCGGAGGAAATTTTCGTGATGGCAAAATGTTTTGCAGAATTTGTGAGGCCAATAAGCCAGCAACGTCCACAATTTCTAGACATCCATTGTCCTATTTCGCCACGACCGAGTGTACATCTTTCAAACGTGGAAATGTGACTATTCACGGTAACAGTAAGAGACATGTCGTTGTCCGTGACTGCATTATTAGCAGTAAGTCGAGCGGGGCAACAGATAACTACCACCAAATAAATCCCTACCCAAATTATTTACTCTAAATATTGCAACCCGGCCAATTGAGTCTTTGACCCATTTTTTGTGTGGAAAAAATAGGTCAAACAGTTTTCCGGGCTTTTTTCATTACGGATACAGAGTCAAAGGCTTCCTCCCAGAGGACGACAAGTGCAGTTAACATTTCAGGCGGATTGGCGCACTATGACCTACAGTACTTTAGGGGTAGAAGTAGTTCAAACAGTTTTCCAGATTTTTTGGGTATGATCACAGGTATTGCTTTGAAATTGAGTCACAACCTCCCTTTTAGAGAAATACATAATCAGTTCACATTTCAACTTAATTGGTGCACCATGACCTACTTTAGCGCTAAAAGTAAATCAAATGGTTTCCTGGACTTTTTATCATCAGATAGATAATGCACCGATATTTTGTCACAACCTCACTCTCAGAGAATTACATAATCAGTTCACATGTCAGATAGATTGGTGAACCTTAAGGCTTTTCTATTCAGAATGTGTGTTGTGTCAATTCAGAATGCATAATATGATTCCAGCACAGGCACTTGTTTCATACTTGAGTCCCCCCTCCTTAATAATACCACAAGGTACCTAACTAGATTTCGGACACCTCTCGCTTCAAGTCTCATTTTACGATTAGTTCGCTATTCATCCTCACTTTTGTGATATAAGTCGCTTTAATAGGCATTGTCCTTGCTGGTATATCGTTTTCAGCACCTTACACGAAGCCCCATGTCTGTAAACTACATGTTTATTCATCGATTCCTACCGTTTAACATTTTCAGACGATCCATCTACTACAACAACTTCCGGTCGTAAGATCAAAGTATTAGAACGTAATTTGATTGGTTACTAAGTAAACTCACAAACTGGAAGGTAAACGTCATGTCGTTGACAACAACGCAACAGCTGATTTTCGACAAGGCGAAGAATGGCCATTCTATACTGGTTTTGAGGCAGAGCGATACCGGTAAAAGTCATTTTAGTAAAAGAAATCGCTCGAGCGTTGATTCACGATGGAAAAACCGTGTCCATAACAGCAACAACTTAGTCATATCTCATTAGCAGATTTATGGGGAGGGGCCGCAGCTTGCCCCCCCCCCCCGCCCTAAGATTTTCTAATTGAAGGTAAACCGTGGTCTCTTGTTTAGAATAATGTAAACGACAATAGAAACACTAATCTCTTCCACTCTCGGAGAAATAAATGACAAAATCTTTTGATTCATTGATTATTTACTTTTATTGGGAGAACTTACATTTTTTTTTCCAAAAACCCTAAACATTTGCGTCATTTGAATTGATTAATTTCACCTTATCAAGGCAGATAGAAAATGGTAGAAATGACTACATACATTTAGGGAACATTTTTCAAGCCCTATAAAATCTGTAAAATTCAGGAACTTCCGGGGGCTTCGCTCCCTGGGCCCCCCACCAGGGTTTCGCACTGGACTGCCCACTGTGGGGTATTAAGGCGTCCCCAAAAACCCCTGTATCATGAAGTTGCGCCCCCTAACCGTGATTCATGGATCCGCCCCTGCATCTTACAACATGCATACAAGGGAGCATATATTCCATTAAGCTACGGTACCTACTAATGGCAAAGATTGAAAATTAAGATTTTCACATAGCAGAAGAAAAATAGAAATGAAACTTAATTTGTATTAATATTATAGTATTGAAATTGATTTTGTGTGTGTGTAGGGGGGTGGGTGGGGCTTTAATCAAGCGATCAGAGATTGAGACCTTTCACAAGCAAAGGAAAGAAAGAGGAGAAAAAAGGATAATCATTCAATTCATATAAAAGGGAATGGACCCCCAACCCCCTTCCCGTGACATGCAACAGGCAAGTGTTTACCACTCCACCACCCAGCTAGAAATTCACGTATATACATAGCTTATATAAGCAAACTATATTACAGTTTTTAAACAATTCTTAAATGGCTTACCAAAAGGCTAACGGATAACAATCCACAGGTATCAGAATTTTAATCAGTAAATAAATATAAAGAAAACAAACCTATATACATATATGTTAAAAAACTATAAATATATTATATATATTGGGGTTT
Organism: Ostrea edulis; assembly: GCF_947568905.1. Taxonomy (NCBI): domain Eukaryota; kingdom Metazoa; phylum Mollusca; class Bivalvia; order Ostreida; family Ostreidae; genus Ostrea; species Ostrea edulis. The sequence continues at coordinate 102,642,754 of NC_079164.1, forward strand.
ATCTAATATGGATAAACCGGTTTATTTCGTGCAGCTTTATCTTGATTAAATTTCAAATCCATCGGGTTCGTCGTACGAAATTCCTATTTTCATTTCTGCGCGCATGCCATAGATTACTCCTTTTCATTTCCAATCTCTACCCAGAGTTATCGTTCCTTACATTCACAAATACCTCTGTCAACGTCTCAAAATAAGCAAGGTTATTCCACATGTAAATCCACTTTTTCTACGGCTAATAAAACTAAGAACTACTTTATGAAATATCGGGAAAATGTAGGACAAGCAACTATTTCGGACAAGTAACTATTTGTAGTTTTTCCCCATTACTATGCTTTCTTCATATACCTATGTATAAAATCATGTATAGGCCTGGTGCAATAGAACAACCCAATATCCGCGTTTCAACCCAGATCAATGCTTCTTGTGTCACAAAAAGACTTGACATCTGCTCAGTATTTATTCATTTACGTATATTTTTGTAACTGAAGTCGAAACCATACTTTATTTGAGCATACGTGCCATTTTACAAAAATCTTGTAAAACTCTCGAGACGTTGACAGAGGTATTTGTGAATGTAAGGAACGATAACTCTGGGTAGAGATTGTTTCGTTTCGTCATTCGAGCAGAGCAGACGCTAAAACCTTTTTATCAATATTCAATCGATTGCCATCGCCTAATTTAGTATCAGTGAAATTTAAATATGCTTCGCGCATCAAGAGCATCGAAGTCGAAGAGTCCCTATGCCGGGAGGAGGATAGCAAATTCCGCACCTAGGCCAAAAAAACAGCGAGTAACCGCAGCGAGTCAACCTCGTGTGGAGCCAGAATGCGCCATCTTGGAGCAATCGACGTCTGGATCTTTAGAACCTGAGCAACCTATTGTAACTCAGATGCAGAGGGCAGCTATTGCAATACCTTTACATGCAATTCACGAGCAACCTGTTGCTGTGGAAAATGGTCCATCTCTAAATAATCAAGGTACGGTTCATTTTGACCCTCTCAATGATTTGCCTAAACCATTTATTAGTGCAGTGGCACCACTAGCAGTACATTTGCCTCAAAATATTAAAGGCAAAATTTGCAATAATCAGTTTTGTAATTTCGGTACCCTCCTTTTTCATGACCCAACTTCAACTCAACAAAATCAGGTTGTGTTTGAAGATGGAGTATTTCAGGTTAAACCTAAGCAGAAGGAGCAGAAAATCTCAAATTTGTCCCAATGGCTAGATGCATTTGCAATTGTTGCATCAGTTTATATGGTCAGACATCCAACAGACGCAATCCCTTTGTTTAGATATTTGGCATTGATAAAGAGGGAAGCTGAAAAAATCAAAGGCAACTGGTTGGATTACGATATTCAATTTCGACTCAAAAAATCTCGTTGAGTTGGTTATCCATGGATGCAGAGTTGTGGATGATTTACATGCAACCATCAACTGCATATACTAATATTGTATCACATCAGAAGTCATTACAGCCCCGCAATAAATGCTACAGTTATAATTATCAGGGTATCTGCAACAAGCCAAATTGTAATTATTTGCATAGTTGTCTTAAATGCAATAATTTCCACCCATTAGTTAAATGTTACAAGGCTAATGCAACTGCTGTGTCAGATCAACCATCATCTCAATCTAATTCTAACAATCGTTCGCATCTTCATTCCAGGAACCAGCATTCCCAGTATTCAAAAGGCCGGTCACAATTCAATTCTGCCAACACCTCATTGTTAAGATTTGTGGGATTTGGGTCATTCACCTATCAATTCACAATATTTGGATAAATTGTTATCAACATACCCAAATGTCCAAGATGCTAATTGTTTATCTGTGGGTTTCAAGTCGGGATTTTCTTTGAATTTTAATGGTCCCAGGAGAAGGGTGTAATATAATAATAGTAGGGGTCTATAGTACTATATCACTATCTTAAGGGGTGATACAGTATAGAACCCTACTATTACTATTACGGACAAAATTACCGGTTCCTGAGATTATACATACTTGAACATAAAACATACTCGTACGTGTACAAATATGAATGAATGGGACCAATCTGATTAAAACCAGATCTTCAATCCGCTTCTCTATTGGCCATGTCGCGTTGAAGATTATCATTATTCATTGTGGGGGCAACAATATTGGTCAGGCACACAATACGATAAGAGACCTTCAAAAATATTTTAAGTCAACTTTGGCTAATATTGCTAACTTACTCCCCAAAACTTTTATTATTTGGTTTCACATTTTGCCTCGAAATAATTGGGTTAATTGGGTTAACTGCCTTGCGAACTCGGAAGGTCAAAAGTGTAGACGTAGGATTAATGGTGCATGTGCAACATTTGTCATCATTAAGTTTCGGGGACACGGTGCATCAATCAGTTATCCAGATATAAAGGTTCAACACAAGGCATTGTTTAGAAAAGATGGAGTACATTTGTGTGATTTGGGCAACAGCATTTTTATCAATACTTTAAGGAATGCCCTGGATCATTTCATCCGTTGTAGTTTTGTTTCACCAACATTTCCTTAATGCTTGTCATGAGCCAATGTTGTGTTTGTGTATGCAATTTGCATTTCATGTAATACACGTATACAGTTTCATAGGGCGCGATTTGCGCCTTTTAGTAACTTAGTTATGGGGTGCAATTGGTACCTGATTTCGGCACAATTGGTGCTTTTTGATATGCAATTAGCATTTTCTCTTTTAATATGCTGTTTCATAGGGCGCGATTTGCGTCTTTTCTGCAATTTTGAAAGTCGTGCGGTACAATTTGTACCTAATATCGGCACAATTGGTGTGCCTTGGATTGTTATTTTGGGCAACAAAATTGCCCCTCAATTTCTGTGGCGGATGGGTCGTGCGACTCTGTCCCATGACCCATTTGGCATAATTTTGCATAGAATGCATGCTGTCTCCGGGGGTACTGTTTTTTCCAGGCTCCCTTGGATCAAGATGGTGTTTCTATATTGCTTAATATCTATATTCATTTATCTTATGCTGCCATATTATCATCATCGGCTCATACATTGTATTATATTTGTACTTTCTCCAATGTATCATTAAATGGCCATGACAAGCACGCCAAATGGAGTTTGTGTTTGACTGGATGGTATTTAGAAACAAAATGTCCCCCTTTTTAGAGGGTTTTCTGGTCAAGTTTGTGTCTGTTGTCCATATCAAGGCAGTAACGAAATAATGGGGTTTATCTAATAAGGATAAACCGGGTTATTTCGTGCAGCTTAATCTTGATTAAATTTCAAATCCATCGGGTTCGTCGTACGAAATTCCTATTTTCATTTCTGCGCGCATCTCATAGATTACTCCTTTTTATTTCGTCATTCGAGCAGAGCAGACGCTAAAACTTTTTAAACCCACCCTCCCCCTTCCCCTCAATTTTCATGTCCCTTAGTATCTCTGTCAATTTGTTCTTCGGTTGTCGTTTCCGGTTTGTTAATTTCTCGTTTCAGCGTCATGGCGTGGATCAATACAGACTGAGGTTCATTGACTGTCGATGTGCATTGCAGACTTTCAAAGTTCCTGTCCGGAGTGATTGTTGACTGTTAGGCATAATTTTGCATAGAATGCTGTCTCCGGGGGTACTGTTTTTTCCAGGCTCCCTTGGATCAAGATGGTGTTTCTATATTGCTTAATATCTATATTCATTTATCTTATGCTGCCATATTATCATCATCGGCTCATACATTGTATTATATTTGTACTTTCTCCAATGTATCATTAAATGGCCATGACAAGCACGCCAAATGGAGTTTGTGTTTGACTGGATGGTATTTAGAAACAAAATGTCCCCCTTTTTAGAGGGTTTTCTGGTCAAGTTTGTGTCTGTTGTCCATGTCAAGGCAGTAACGAAATATATATATATATATATTAATACTCGATCTGAGTCCGATTTTTAAAAAAATAAATTCGCCGAAACAAATCATTCTCGTATACGGTTAAGCTCAGAAATGATTTTCCTTCTCATCCGTCGCTTCAAAGGTCTAAAACCGAGGTCCCGTGTCACAGCAAGTGTGGCACGATAAAGATCCCTCCCTGCTCAAAAGCCATAAGTGCTGAGCATAGGCCTAAATTTTGCAGCCCTTCACCGGCAGTGGTGACGTCTCCATATGAGAGAAATATTATCGTTAAACAATATTCAATCAATCAATCAAAGGTCTAAACTCCCTCGCAATAATCCAACAACGGACATTTCTTTAAAATCGATATTTTGAACATTCCCACCAACAAGGTCGGACTACTATGTCGTGAAGTCATGAAATTGAAGTTTAAACGAAAGTCTTTTTTAAAGCGCTAAGCGTAGCTTAAGCGCTTATTGCCGCCAGTTGGATTTTGCTTTCGTCATCATGTTTCCGGTTTATCGCCACCTATAGGCGAATTTATGCATCGCTGTAGTCAAGTCGTGTTTAAAGTAGTCGTAATTTTGCAACCGATCTAGCACGGGGATAACATTCATATCTGCAGTTGCATTTTTTTCCCGGAAATACAGTTCGTTGAACAGTGAATAGAATATGTATAAAAAGGGTGATATTTTTGTCCTCATTCTTGGGGAAAGTGAGACACAGATGCAGGTCACTCTTCAGTTAAAATTCCCATTTAAATCTGCATCTGTAATAATTAAAGTGATTCAAAATCTAAAATTGAATAAGAATATGTATATGAAACCGTTTTAGCTAGGGTGTCTTTGCATTGTTACCTTCGCATGGCGCTTAGGGGCCAGGAAAATCAATTTGCATGGTGCAATCTATAATTAGAAGCCACGCTATACACGAATCAGGAGGGTTTTCCACGTGTGTTTTGGCTGCTGTTCCGACTCAGTAAAATTTTTGTCAGACGCAGCAAAAATGTGTGCAACACAGTAAAAAATTAACTGATCCGCGTCCATTGTGAACGAGAAAGAGTTTGTGCACGATTATGCTTTGACAGCGAAGGACAGAGATCGGTGTCTCAGAAGGATGATATTGCGTAACTGCTTACACCTTCCCCGATCATATATGTAAGTCGGTCATGCAGAAATTTAGAGGATGCAACGGTGTAACTTAAGCTGACTTTATTATTTCTAAACGACCAAGATATTCTTCAGAATCATCGTCAACACAATCAAATTTGATTTCGTGATTTAGTTTCAAAAATGAGACTAAAAATAATAGTCTTGGGGCAAGGAAAAGATAAAAGGTACATTAACCTATGACTTTTCAACACTATACACGACCATTCCTCACGATAAATTAAAGACTAGACTTTTTGACATCATAGACAGTTGCTTCTTCAACAAAAACGGAAAACGGAAATATCCATATCTAGTGATCAGTCATTCAAAAACTTACTTTGTTAAACACCACTCTGATTCCACGCACAAGTACTCTGAAGTTGAAATAAAAAATATGCTAGAGTTCCTCATTGACAATATCTTCGTGGTCTTTGGTGATCAGGTCTTCCAACAGTCTGTTGGAATTCCCATGGGCACGAATTGTGCTCCTTTGTTAGCTGACCTGTTTTTATATTCATATGAAGCAGAATTTATTCAAAAACTTCTACGTGAGAAGAAAAAATCTCTCGCTGTGACCTTCAATTCGACTTTTAGATATATCGATGACGTTTTGTCTATTAACAATGATAGCTTTCATTCATATGTCGATTTGATATATCCCTGTGAGCTCGAAATAAAGGACACCACAGAGTCGTCCACTTCTGCTTCATACTTAGATATTTTATTAAAAGTAGACATTAACGGCAAACTAACAACTCAACTGTATGACAAACGGGATGATTTCAGCTTCTCCATCGTCAACTTCCCACATTTATGTAGCAATATTCCATTATCACCTGCATATGGTGTTTATATATCTCAACTGATTCGATATGCAAGAGCTTGTTCTGGGTATAGTCAGTTTTTAAATCGAGGTAAGCTACTGACAAACAAGTTTATGGTACAGGGATTTCAACAGTCTCGATTGAAGTCAACATTTCGCAAATTCTATGGTCGTTATAACGATCTAGTTCGTCAATACAACCTCGCATTGGGTCAAATGCTGTCTGACGTGTTTCATACCGATTGTTAAGCCGTTCTTGGCACACTGATGTTGACTGCGGATAACTCCGTTTACCTGATCAGGATATGGGGCTCACGGCGGGTGTGACCGGTCAACAGGGGATGCTTACTCCTCCTAGGCACCTGATCCCACCTCTGGTGTGTCCAGGGGTCCGTGTTTGCCCAACTATCTATTTTGTATTGCTTGTAGGAGTTATGAGATTGATCACTGTTCGTTATCTTCACCTTGCATTATATTATATTATATCATATTATATTATGGAAGACAATACCCCGGTTTCAAGTATTCAAAACACCGCGTGGAATTTTACGAGAGCTGTATACTGAAATGCATATGTTTAGAACAAGTGTTAGATAAACATTGCCATTGTGTCAAGCATGAATGTGAAATGGTTTGCGGTCTACAGCACGCTACATACAACGAAAAGTAATCGTGTTTTCAATTTCTTTGTACTTCAAACAAATAATTGACAATGTCATGAATATGCTACATGTATTTCCGAACGTAAAAATGATGAAGAAGGAGGAGGGGCATGGATGTACTGTCGTTGTTCCCTGTCCCCACATTTTGTTTTCGCTGAACGATTTTTTCATATAAAAAAGATGCATTTAGTTTTTTGGTGAGATGCCTCTTCATTATTTCTAACAGCGGTTTGAACATTACCGTTTGAAAATTACTTTTGTAACTTTTCAGTGCCTAGTTTGGGATTCTCATTTAGCTACATTTACATGTTGTAAATTTTGCATATTTATTGCGAGTCACTTCTGTTACGTTGTTTTTTTTTCATATTAGAACTCCTACACAAGCTTCGAATCTTATGGTTTTTTGCTAAGGTTATTAGCATTTTCATATAAAGAACTGTTTTATAAAATTAAAACAATAGCAATGTGTATTATGTATCATTCAGACAAACGGATGGGTCTCTTTTACAATATGAATATGAGCTTTTACACAAGAAGTGTAATACACACAAGTTGATGAGTACAGCGGTTTTTTTTTTGGGGGGGGGGGGGTTGTTTGTTTGTTTTTTTGTTGTTGTTTTTGTTGTTGTTGTTTTTTGTTTTTGTTTTAGATTTACGTATAACAAACAATCACTACATTTGCTAAATGTAAATCCATGCTTATATGTTAGTCTAATTCATCATCATATTTGAATTAGTATATCCTCTTGCACTAACTTTCATGTTAAAAATGAGCTATCTCCACTCTTATTGATGACGCAGTATTCAGTTTCAAAGTAATATTGCACATATATGATGAACATCTTTTCTAAATAACTTCCTAAATTTTGTTTTCAGTTATACATCTATTTATCGGACTTATTTGGATTCAGATTCTCTCCAACCAGATTTTGAATTGAAAATAACTTCATTATTGATTACAAAAAATAATTCCACTTTCATGGTTTGATTGCTATTTACAGATGATTATGCACTGGATTCTGTAGTACAAGTCATACAGATGCATGTTTATGTGTGCATTCAAATGATTTCTGGTAAGGTAATGAAATGGATGTAAAGCGTTTCATAATCCTGCATTATTGGTGTGTTTTGACATGTGGCATTTGTTAGTGTATGTGGTTATGTGTAATTTTCTTTTTTGTCCAGTTTGTTTGTTCCTTTCTATTATAAGTGACTTACATATATGTATCAAACTATTGATTTGTTTCATTTCAGTTGTATTCTAAAAATATTTCATACACTATTTAACTGGAACACAACAGTAAGTTAGTTGCATAATAACAATTGAACACTTTATACCGAAAACTACCATTACAACTATTTTCACATTTTCTACCAAAAATGTTCTCTATAACATCACATCTGTAAGAGAAAAATATGAATAGTCATGTAGAGCATTTAATGATCCAGGGACCGGAGCAGAGCGGATCAGAAACCCTTGCCTTGGGAAGATGGGTGGGAGCTAAACAGAGTATAAAGTGTTCATTTGTCAAATATTTGAATAACATAGCCTTAAATGCTATTGATTGATTGTATCTTGTTTAACGTTCTTCTCAATAATTTTTAATTCATATGGAGACGTCACCAAGACCAGTGAAGGGCTTCAAATTTAGGCCTATGCTCGGCGTTTACGGCCATTGAGCAGTGAGGGTTCTTTAGCGTGTCACACCTACTGTGACACGTGACATCCGTTTTAAAGGCCATCTCCGAGGACCTGTGACATTCACACCGGATGCCGAGAGTTTGGTGATGGAACTGTCACTACCTGTTTAACGAACTAGGTATGTTGCGGCCGGGATTCGAACCCCGACCGCCTGCATACAGAGCGAACACTTTACCTCTGGACCACCGCAGCGGTGGTAATGCTATTGATACTAAATTCTGATTATAGATATTTAATAAGAACAGGTGTCCTTTACCAAAATTGTAAATTTCATGATCCAAGGACAGGGTTTTAGTTTAGTGTGGGATCAAAATTATCATAGTGACCATTGTTTTAACAACATCATATAAAATTTATATTTCAACGTGTTGAAAAGTTTCAGGACATTGCTTCCAATCCATATTTGTTATTTTCTTACAGAAAATGTACTACTTAGTTATGCGAATATAAAGAATAATGCATAAACCTTTTTGTAATGTTGTTCCTGCTCATTAACATTACATACAGAATTCTTGAAGTCAGCTTAGCGCTTTTCAGTACTTTGATTTTAAACAGATCTCAATTACTTTTATGTTAGTCCTGAATAGCCCAAAAAATTATATTATTCCATAAAATAATTACTATTTATTTTTCACACGCAGTATATTTTATATGTATAAAAAACATTCTGTCCATAGATCTCAAACCGGAAGTTGTTAGTAGTAGATGGATCGTCTGAAAATGTTAAACGGTAGGAATCGATGAATAAACAAGTAGTTTACAGACATGGGGCTTCGTGTAAATTGCTGAAAACGATATACCAGCAAGGACAATGTCTATTAAAGCGACTTACATCACAAAAGTGAGGATGAATAGCGAACTAATCGTAAAATGAGACTTGAAGCGAGAGGTGTCCGAAATCTAGTTAGGTACCTTGTGGTATTATTAAGGAGGGGGAACTCATGTATGAAACAAGTGCCTGTGGCTTCCAGGTTAAATTTCACTGTCCAACGGGCGTATATTGTACCGTTTGCGATACTCTTGTTAAATCAAGGCAAGCTACTGACAAACAAGTTGATGGTACCGGGTTTTCAACAGTCTCGATTGAAGTCAACATTTCGCAAATTCTATGGTCGTTATAACGACCTAGTTTGCCAATGCAACCTACCATTGGGTCAAATGCTGTCTGACGTGTTTCATACCGATTGTTAGGTCGTTCTTGGCACACTGATTTTGACTACGGATGACTCCGTTTACCTGATCAGGATATAGGGCTCAAGGCGGGTGTGACCGGTCGACAGGGGATGCTTACTCCTCCTAGGCACCTGATCCCACCTATGGTATATCTAGGGGTCCGTGTTTGCCCAACTATCTATTTTGTATTCCTTAAAGGAGTTATGACATTGATCACTGTTCGTTATCTTCGCCTTTCATTATGAAGTCAATATTTTTTTAATGATTGTGCAAACAACACACTGACGGTGGTATGTTTCTTACTGAAGTGCTCAAATGTGGAATCATTAGAAGCTTTGAAAACTTAACGCATTTTGAAGAAGACCACCTAAAGATAAGTCTACTCTTGGAGAACTTCAACGAGAGCGACGACTTCCACCTCGTAGCAACATCAACGTATGCCGGTATGACAATTTAAACAATGATATTCTTGTTTTGCAAAAACAAACATTAAAATACATAGTTTTAACACATTTCAAACAGATAATCAAACAAGTAATATAATGTACATTGAAATATCTCTCTGTAATGATGATCGCTTGGTTATTTAAACTTGAAATCCGTCCTTCAGCACAATAGTCAGGGTAGTGCCATTATTCGGGGAAGTGATCGAAGTTTTAGAGAAGCGCTGTAAAGGGGAAGGAAGGCACCGACCGAAGCTTTTGTTATGAATGACTATGTAATTTCTCATGGAATAGAAAAAAACACTTTTCGTGTAAGAGTAAAAAGATCTGCAGGCATGTTCACGAGGCTATCTTATGATTAAGACGTGTCCTAAGTATGTCTTGGGACACGTCTTAATCTTAAGTCAGGTTCTCGAAGCTTTCCTAAATTTAGGACACGTCCTAAGTTCATCCTAACTTTCAGACAGCATAACCCTTGTCCTACGATCATCCTAAACTTGTATAAACATGGCTACATTCATACTATTGAAGCGAATAGCTCATAGAAACTGTGAAAAGATATTTAAGATCATTGACAACCCGTAAGATTACCTAATTGTGAATAAGTGCAGACTTTCGTGGTATTCATAACCTCCCAGCTCTATTGGGCCGGGATGCCTTCTTCTTAACGTGACTAGTATAAGAAGACCATAATCTTGGTTGAGATTCGGCTTGGCTGAATATTTGGACTGACGCCTTCACCGAAGGTTTAATAGTCAGTTCACTTATTTGGAGCGAATAGCAGTGTCACCTAAGTGCACATTAATTGCTAGAACCGTCCGAAGCTGAAAGTAAATTTCCAGACTTGAATTATGAAGGACTGCTCCGAGATTCGGTGAAGTTGTCAGTCCAAATATTCAGCCAAGCAGAGTTATATATATATATATATATATATATATATATATATATATATATATTAAAAGAAATAGAATAAACAGTACACAAAGTTAAAAATTTAACGCAAGCGCTTTCATTTTATAATCCTCAGGCGTTACATTTTAAAATAGTTTTGAAATGGTTTGACGTCATAAAGGTGTCCTAACATTTCACGTATATAACGACGTCATAAACGAATGAAGGGAAAAGGATTTTACGTTAAGCATATTATGACGTCATAGATAATAACAGTAAACATATTTCACAGTAAGCTATTGAGAGCCGGTTTTAAAAAGTCTTAATAAAGTGTCTTTCTTTTTCTCGTCGGGAAATAGTATTTTCTGTATACAGTTTATAAAACGGAAATACACTGAATTGTCCGTGGTCACACACATCTATATGTTCACTAACTTTAATTTTTCTGTATTCGGGTGCTGAAATGTGTTGTTTATGAACTCGTATACGAGTTCGCAGAGTAGTTCCAGTTTCACCGATATAATGTTTTCCACAGCCAGCACATGTTATAACATAAATTAAATTTTTGGTGGAGCACGTCATATCTGAATTTACCGTAAATTCCTTGTTGTTAAATTCGAACGAACTTCCTTCCCTTAAGTATGGGCACGTTCTGCATCGCCGATCGTCACATTTGGTAACGGTGACATTTTTTTTATTATATTATAAAATGAAAGCGCTTGCGTTAAATTTTTAACTTTGTGTACTGTTTATTCTATTTCTTTTAATATTTTATACCGGACACTGTGATTTTTAAAAAAAACACAATTTGGATATATATATATATATATATATATATATTATATGTCCCTCTAAATAAGATGTCTTTTTCTCAAGGAGACCTTGAATTTTCTCCAAGACACTGACATAAGTACATGTCGATTCGATTTTTAAACAATCGTACACGAGTATTGCATGGCTCAGTGATTTTGCATTGCTTTCATCGTAAAAAGTAATAATGATATACTAGTATATTAAACATACATGTATACGTTCGAGTATCACAATATCCGTTTGTTTTACTACTTCATTTAAAGTACTAAGTAATCTTAAAATTTCCTAGTTTATAACATAGTTATATTGAATTCACTGTATTTAAATTAGAAATATTCATATGAATAAATAATGCCTGTCCTTTCTCAAGTTGTATGTGTTCAGATTTTAATTGTTTACTCGGAAATATGTCATGAATATCGTGTGTGTAAATATATGTAAGAATGCTCCTAAGTAGTTAGGACGTCCTAACTTAAGATGTTCCTAAGATGTCGTCGAGAAACATCCTAAGGTGTGTCCTAAGTTGATCTCAGGATGGTCCTAACATTTTTCCCAAGTTATATTTTAGGACATATCTTAAGACTTATCTTAGGAACGTTTCGTGAACATGCCTGCTGATGCCGATGTTCACGGAAATGTTACTCCTTGCTATGTGCCCTTTCAACAAGCCGCTTTTCGTTTGGCCTGTAGCCAGAGAAAATTGTAGTTGCTGCATACACCTGTTTAACGATAGCAGAGTAAGTTCTCAGTGTACACGTGCCACACAAGCAAATTAAAACATGTGAAGACAATTTAAATGTCTTCATGAAACATGGTCACGTTCACAATATCGTTGGATACCCACTGCTGATCTGTATGGAGCGTCAAATTAACATAAACTCAAATAATTGAAGATATCTTCAATTATTTGAAGATATCCTCAATTCATATAATGCGCGCAACAATTGAATTAAAAATCTCTTCAAATAATTAATTATATCTTCAATTCTGAATTATTGCGCGCATTAATTGAATCGATGATAGCATTAATTCTTCAGCTGAATTGATGGCACTTTAATTGAATTAATGATCTCTTCTAATGAATTAATGATATCAACAAATGAATTGATGCGTGCTACAATTCAATTGAAGAGAGCAATAATTGATATAATGCGCGCATTAAATCAATTGATGAGAGTAATAATTGAATTGAAGCGCGCATTAATTCATTTGATGAGAGCAATAATTGATATAATGCGCGCATTAAATCAATTAATGAGAGTAATAATTGAATTGAAGCGCGCATTAATTCATTTGATGAGAACAATAATTGATATAATGCTCGCATTAATTCAATTAAAGAAAGCAATAATTGAATTGATGATATCTTCAAATAATTGAAGATATCTTCAATTATATGAGTTTATGTTAATTTGGCGCTCCATAGATGTCGTCTTGTATGTGTCATATTTTCTTTTAGTTCCGTGTGAAGCTACGATTAATGAATTATTGTGGTGTAAAACATTTTTCTCCTTTTTATACTTTCAAAAATAAATTCTACACTTAATTTCATAGACTGGGATAGGTTCTTCACAGCTTTCACTTGCCCTAAACGGTTTTTAAAAATCCATAAAAAAATATGCAAAATGCATGTCTGCAGTGATATGAAACACCAATTTGCATTCACCGTAAATTATTTCAGTTGAATGGGTTTTATATTCAGAAATCTACTGTCCCAGGTAGACTTCTGGTTTCACATCCTGGTCGGCCTTGTGTGTGTTGGAAAAGTTGTGATTGTCCATTTGTCAAGTACATCTAATTAGAAAATCTCGTAATTGTTTTCTAATTGTATATCTACATGCACTAAATAATGGGGTCGGAATTCTTATGACATACACGTCTGATATCAGTTTGTAGGATGTCTTACTACGCGACATTTATTATCAAATATTATTTTAAAGCTGTTCTTTTACCTTTTACACACAGTTCCCTGTTACCATGGTGATTGGCAGTGCTTCAAAACGGGCTTCTGTATTAACGGGTCCCTATATTGTGATGGCCACAAGAATTGCCCGAGGGGAGATGACGAGGACGTCTGGCGTTGTCACCCACGGCCACCGATGGATTGGCGCATTATGACTGCCTTGATGATCGTCATTTTGGTAGCCATATTCATGTTTCTACCATCTCTAACTCTGTTGCAACAAGAGTACCGCAAACGGTACATAATACGCCCGTGAAATGCTTACATAGGGTGTTTTTCTTGTGCTATAATTTATATAACTTTGCTTCAGGTAGTATCAGCCATCATGAGGCTGTGACAAACTTTCATATGAACAAAGGGTATTAGCTTAAAAATCGAGATTTCCTCAAAATGGACCAAGTTCAACAACCTGTAATTTTTTTCAAAAACGTAAGAAAATCAAAATCCTTCCCCAGATGCACATCTTCAATACCCATACAAACACTCCACAAAATAAGATGGTCCTCACTTGAAAACTGTGGGAGGAGTTGGGCGGACAAATTATGTACCCTCCATAGAATATTAATTTCCAAATAGACTAAGTTCAACAACCTGTAATTTTCTCAAAAATTGTAGGAAATCAAAATCCATCCCACATGCACATCTTCAATACTCATACAAACACTCCACAAAATAAGATGGTCCTCACTTGAAAACTGTTGGAGGAGTAGGGCGGACAAATTATGTACCCTCCATATAATAATTATTCCAAATAAAGGGGCAAAACTCCTGGAATAAACGTCGAAATGGATCAAAATTGCAGTATGATCTAGAGTGACCCACAAAAAAGTTACACAGCAAGTTTCAGCATGATATGTGAAAGGGAAATGAAGTTATAAAGAGAAAACTCCGAACGGACGGACAGACATCGCTGTACCATAATACGTCCCGTCTAAAGACGGACGTATAAAAACTGACTTGATAAATTGTATGTTTTTCCATTATGCTACACTAGGATTTTGCATAATAGTAATCGGTATGTATTTGTGATATCGACGAAATTTTATTTATAGTACAAAGGGATGAATACATGTACCCAGTACCTGAACTGAACATGTACCTGTTTGGGTAGAAGACTCTCAGTAAATTCTTCTAATGAATTCGTGTAATATTTGAACACTATAAGGGGGGGGGGGGTCTATCTAAGAGAACAGCTATATGTATCTAGCTATTCGGTATACAACTATAAATGGTTTCGGTTTAATTTGGTCTCTCGAAAACATAAAAAATTATATGAAATATGTATGGATTGCGACTTTGGGAATAAGAATAAAATTATCAACAACGTATCTTTGAAAGATACAGTTTATGAATGATACAAAAACCAACCTTTATATCGCATATAAAAAATCACTTTAAAAAAAAAAAAATCTTACTAGTTTCTGCATATCTCGTCCGATGTACAAAAGTCCAGGAAGGTTTTATCAAAGATTTACTTATTTATATAGCCCTATAACTTAAAATGTTGAAGTTGACGAATATTCACGGTTTAAAAAAAAATGTGTACATAGATTTTGATATCACAATATGCTATAGTCATTTAAGAAATGAACAGCACTTTTGAATGTTCAAGGTCAATATGAACGGATTTGGATTTGAGGCAAATTCTGTGAATCGCTTCCATATTTTTACAAGTACTATAGACACGAATTAAGTGACAGCTGTGCAAATTTTAACCAGAGATAAATTTAGGATTCAACCTTTTGTTTGTTGATAATAAGATCTGTATGTAGTGATAAATGATTCATGTTCACGGAGTCGCTCTATATTTGCTGGGGAAAAGATACAAAAATGTGCATTTTTTAGCTCACATGAGCTGAAAGCTCAAGTGAGCTTTTTTGAACACCTGTTGTCCGTCCGTCCGTCTGTAAACTTTTCACCTTTCGACTTCTTATCCAGAACCACAAGGCCAATTTCAACCAAACTCTGCAAAAAGCATTCTTAGATAAAGGGAATTCAAGTTTGCTCAAATGAAGGGCAATACCCTTTTCCAATGGGAGATAATAAAAATGCAAAAATAGGGTGAGGTCATTTAAAAATTTTCGCCGAAAGAACCACTGGGTCAGAAAATTTGAAATTTACATAAAAGCCCAATAACATAGTGCAGATTCAAGTTTGTTCAAATCATGACCCCTGGGGGTAGTGTGGGGCCACAATAGGGGGTCAAAGTTTAACATGCGAGTATATAAGAAAATGAAAATCTTCTCAAGAATCCATGGACCAGAAACATTGAAATTTACATGAAAGCTTTCTGACATAGTGCAGATACAATTTTGTTTAAATCATAGCCCCTGCAGGTAGGGTGGGGCCACAACGGAGATTAAAGGTTTACATGCGAGTCTATAGGAAAACTCTTCAAAAATCTTCTCAAAAACCACTGGACCAGAAAAGTTCAAATTTACATGAAAGCTTCATGACATAGAGTAGATCCAAGTTTGTGCATTCATGGTCCCCAGGGATAGGTTGGGACCACAATAGGGAATCAAATTGTTGTATGCTGATATATAGAAAAAATCTTTGAAAATATCTCTTGAACTATTTAATCTTTCATATTTTGTATATACATTCTTTACGAAATACCTTTCATTTGATGTAATGCTGTGCAATCTTGTGACCTTGACCTAGAAGTCTGACTTACTTTTAATAAAAATCTGACCTATACAATACAACCTTAACATTTAAGGCAGAACTCTCATATCTTGTACATGTATATATATTTCTTATAGCAAGACCAGTCCTCTCATGTCATATCATAATCTTTGACCTTGTGACCTTGAACTTGGAGGTTGACCTATTTTTAAGAAAACATAACCTATTAAATTAAGACCTTGTACACAATGGTGTTTGATCTTTTGACCTTGGAGTTTCACCTATTTTTCAAAAAAAAAACAAAAAAAAAAACCCTGACTTATTCAATTTCTCTTGAACTATTTAAGGTAGGTATGACTTTCATATATTGTATATAGGTTCTTCATGGCAAAAATTTATTATTTTGTGAGGTTTGACATTGTGACCTTGACCTTAGAGTTGGACCTACTAAAAATATCTGACTTATTCAGTATATCCTGAACTATTCAAGGCAGATCTTTTATATTTTGTATATATATATCCCATAGGAAGACCTTTTATTTTATACTATGGCCTTTGACCTTGAAATTTGAGCTACTTTTAAAAAAAATATAACTTATCAAATATCTTCAGAACTATTCTAGGTGATGTTTTCATATTTTAGATTTTTATGGCAAGGTCTTTCATACTATACACGCACCACGATCTATGACCTTGTTCTTATCCAGAACAGCAAGATCATGTTAGTCATATTGGTGTTGAGGCATCTCTGTGTTATGCGAATTCATTTTCAGTTATGTTGTGATTCTTTCGGGCTAGGTTGTGGTCACAATATGAAGTCAATTTTTTTTTTATGAGAATAGAGATTGATAAAAAAAAAAAAAAATCTTGAAAATCGCAACAGCTAAATAATGGCAGGGCCAAGGTGACTCGGGTGAGCGATGTGGCCCATGGGCCCCTTGTTCATTAAAATTGTGCATATCATTTACGATGTCATATTTGATAGGATTGCAAACCGTTTAATTGGGGGAAAACCCGTATTTCAAAAGTCGAAAGTCATTTTAAAGACCAAATTCGGCCTAAACCATATATATCTATAATTTATTGTGTTCGTATTCTTACATATATACCTGTAAAATTAAACAGGTGCGATACTAAATGTGTCATAAGAATGCTTCCCTTTCCAGTAAAATCAATCATTTCTTGTATATAAGGGGAAAGGTAGATTTGTAGAATAAAAGTATATGTACATGCCTGTATATTCCTGGTATTTCAACCCTTCACCTTCAATGTTTCACTTCAATCTTTTCACAAGTGTATAGACCTGAAGAAACAAAATTTGTTCGGATTTTGTTTCCTCTGTGAAATATGAGAACATTCGTGTGTTTATACTTGTATTTTTCTTACCTTCTTAAATGTGTATGTTAGCAGAAAAATGGAAATAAAAATCGTATATAGTTTAAGGCAAATTGACTTTAAGTTGTTTTTCAATTTAATTAAAGTTGAATTTATATTGATGAATGGTGCATCTTCGACTTTCTATGTTATCTTACGATAATGGTTGGAAATCGTAAAATATGACGACATAAACCGGAGTTGGAGTTTTTTTATGGAACGCCAAAGTAGCATAAATTCAAATAACTGAAGATGTCTTTTGAAGAAATCATCATATTCATTTGATGCACGCAATAATTCAGTCAAAGATCTCTAAATAATTAACGATATTTTCAATTCTGAATTATTGCGCGCATTAATTGAACTGTTGATAGCATTAATGATTCTACTGAATACGCCAGTTTCGAGATACGAATTCTTCTGTATAGGAGGTGCATTTAGTGGAACTTTGAATACCTAAGTGGGACAGAGTGGATATACAGCCAACGAGGAAGACGATGAAATGTATTAAAAGCGGCTTCTCTTTAAATGTGTAAATGTGGGAAATACTAAATACTATCGAAAGAAATGTTTTACCGAAGTGGAAACATACAAACAATGTCATATTTGCAAGAGATGTCTTGGATATGGTACTTATGACCAGCGAAACAACGTGATAGGATAAAAATTCTATGTATTTAATTACTCTCTAAATACTTATCACTTACTTAGTTTGTGTATCAGTCGAATTCGGGTTTTCAAACAGCGTATGAGAAACTTACTGAGTATATTCACTTACGCTATGATGAATATCTGTCCCACTCCCGCGTGTAAACAAATTCTTTCGCGCCTTACTATGTACGAGAGTTCTCCAAAGGGAAATAACTCGGACGTATCTCGAAACCGGCGTATTAATGCGCGCAGTAATTGAATTGTTGCACTTTTCAAATGAATTAATTGATTGATTGAATATTGTATAACGTCCCCCTCGAGAATATTTCATTCATATGGAGACGTTACCATTGCCGGTGAAGAGCTGCAAAATTTAGGCCCATGCATGGCGCCTATAAGGCCATTAAGCAGGGAGGGATTTTTGTTTATCGTGCCACACCTGCTGTGACATGGGACCTCAGTTTTTGTGCTTTCATCTGAATGACCGCCCCATTTTATCGCCTTTTACGACAAGCAATGGGTACTGAGAACCTATTCTAACCCGGATCCCCACAGGAACAAATGAATTAATGATATGAATAATTGAAATGATGCGTACTATAATTCAATTGAAGAGAATAATAATTGGATTAATGCGCGCATCATTCCAACTAATGCGCACAATAATTGAATTATTTTCTCTTTAACTGAATTAATGATATTCATAACGTACGTTACGCAAACTTCACTTACAACTTTAATATGGTGTTCTCATTAGCATAGTAAACTTCCTTGTGATTTCCACATTATCATTCGATATCTTTATGATTTGTTTTGTTTGTATGTTTTTTGCTTACATCCAATTTTGATAATTTTCAATTATATAAAGACAGCATCAGCTTCAGGTAAAGTGAATTTAGACCTATGCCTGGCACTCAAGGCGGTAATAGAGGAGGCACTTTATCGTGACTCGACACCTTCATTGTAATGCCGTATACTTGGCAATGGAAGTCACTGTCTAACCCTGTATGTTAAACACCTCAAGTTTGACGTAGCACTGGGATCAGGAACTGAACCCACAACCTGCCGGTTGCAAAGCAAATGCCATAAGCACTTGGTTACCGCGACCTGAGATATCTGATAACACCACCTGTGATATCGATAATACCACCACCTGTGATATATATTGATAATACTGCGACCTGTGATATTTATTGATATACTGCCACCTGTGATATTTATTGATAATACCACCACCTGTAATATCTATTGATAATACCACGGCCTGTGATATCTATTGATAATACCACGGTCTGTGATATTTATTGATAATACCGCCACCTGTAATATCTATTGATAATACCGCCACCTGTGATATCTATTGATAATACCGCCACCTGTAATATCTATTGATAATACCGCCACCTGTGATATTTATTGATATACCGCCACCTGTGATATATATTGATAATACCACCACCTGTGATATCTATTGATAATACCACGGCCTGTGATATCTATTGATAATACCGCGACCTGTGATATCTATTGATAATACCACCACCTGTGATATTTATTGATAATACCACCACCTGTGATATCTATTGATAATACCACCACCTGTGATATCTATTGATAATACCACCACCTGTGATATCTATTGATAATACCACCACCTGTGATATCTATTGATAATACCACCACCTGTGATATCTATTGATAATACCACCACCTGTGATATTTATTGATATACCGCCACCTGTGATATATATTGATAATACCACCACCTGTGATATCTATTGATAATACCACGGCCTGTGATATCTATTGATAATACCGCGACCTGTGATATCTATTGATAATACCGCGACCTGTGATATATATTGATAATACATTCCAAAAATGCCAGTTAAAAATCAATAAATTTGTAGAAAGGACCGTTCATTTTCTGCAAGAAATAAAAATAAAAAACTCTGAGTAAACAAATCATCACATTCATTATTTACCTTAGAAACACACAAAAATCACATCACTTTCATTATTTACCTTAGAAACACACAAAAATCACATCACTTGAAGAAAAAATAGTAATATATCAAAGAATAAGAATTCCAAATCGCATGATGAGTGTCATGTTTCACATAGATTCTTTCAACAAAACAAGTAAAAAGCTGAATATGGTATATTGTAGCAGAAAAATGCAAACAACAACACGACATTACAATGATGAAATAACTCTTTAAGGTTGAGATTACAATATGTAAATATAACTGAAAATATCCAAAATAGCAATCACCGGCTATTCCATTTTGCTGACTTACAAACATGGATAGTTCTACTAAATATGAAATTACAAGGATACTCTCAAAAAAATCACAGCTAAATACTAGCAATAGGTTTAAACATTCATCAATTGGCATGTATTGTACTAATAACTGCAGTGATGTTCAGATTCTTTTCATTAGCACACCAGACATATTTAAGCAGTTATACAAAATTAGAGGAAATAGATACCATTACAATTTATAAAGCGTTTACATGATGTCATAATAAAGAATAATGTAGATCTTTAAAGTAAACTGACACATATATGTTACTACATGTAATGTGTAAATTTCATACTTCAAGAACGTACAGTGTAAGTAAGATATCCCATTTAGAGTTGAAGGTCACATACCTTTGGCCATCAACCTTTTAAACAACCTTTTTTAAATCAGCCTTTTGTTTCAGAAAATGAAACTTACAACAGTTTCATCAACATTTTAATTTTCCTTGTAAAAGCTAATTATATCTTCTATTCTCATTGGCAGTAACCATGGTAATGGATTTTCCCTGTATATTCTGGTTGGTTACTTACTGTATCTTAGTTGTCGTTAACCAATCGATTTGGGAAATAAAACCAACAAATTACTAATTATTTAGATGATGGTTGCAATGTAACATAACAAAAGAAAAATGTTACATTGCAAAAGAAAAATGCTTTCTAGATAGCACATTGCAGTTAGGGTCAAATGTAACATTTAATAAAAATATAGAAAAAAGGAGCACAAAATAACAACAAAATGTTTATCAAAAATCTTCTGCGTGATACAAAATAAATCTTCTGCACAATGTTTAGAAAACTTGCATACAGCAGAAATTTAAATGAATTACACATACATCAGCAGGGATTCATTATGGCTTCACTAATTTTCCTGTGAAATATACAAATTTTAATACAATGTATGTGTCATACAAAAATTATGAGAATTATTTGTACAAATCAAGTACAGTGTTGAAATTATGCACACACTCCTCTGTAAACGGGCTTAAATCCTCTGATACTGAACCCGTTGTCGCCTTTTCTTCCTGCAACACAGACAGATGATCAGACAGGGGATGCAAAACATAGCTGCCAGTACCCCCAGCACGATACCCACAATGGCAGCAGTGGTCAGATATAACAGTCCGCACAAGCCATTTCTTTCGTCACTGTTGTCCCCACAGTTGTTGAGTCCATT
The DNA here is from genome assembly GCF_947568905.1 of Ostrea edulis. NCBI lineage: Eukaryota > Metazoa > Mollusca > Bivalvia > Ostreida > Ostreidae > Ostrea > Ostrea edulis. The sequence continues at coordinate 102,664,360 of NC_079164.1, forward strand.
ACAGATTAGTTCAGAATCGATACAGCGACTGTTGGCACACTGAAACTCGCTGGAGATGCAAGGGGCTATAATGGCAAAAGAAAGATGTGAAATGCATTCATTCTGTTGTCTTCCCTTCAGTGAAACTAATTTTCATTTCTTTTATAACAATACGTGGTATAGTACTATATGTATATACAATGCATACAGAATAGTATATCAGTAATATGTATGCACAGATATAATTAGACTCAGGGACCTAAAATGAAATTAATTTTGTTCAGTGTTCTAGATCTAGTTAGTCCATGCATGTAATCAGTACTATGCTTACCATTGTGGAATGGAGTAACTATAGCCAGAAAGCTGATTTTTCTCTCTACAGTGTCGCGGGATTTCAACTCTATCCCCATCACTTGGTTAGCAGTGCTATTAGTGGCAAACGTATGCTGATCCAAATACATTCCGCACAGGTCTTGTTTATCTGGAAAAGAATCCGGAGATATACCATTCAATAGTGCCAGTCTATCAACCACACAAGTCATTACCTGTAGTTACGACGACTGCAAAATACTACGTCATGCCAGGGCTATAATGAAATATACTTACTCAGTTTTTCTGCCCCATCGTAAATATCAATACTATTGTCTACGCATGCGCCTGATGTACGCGGCGTCAATCTAATATTCTGAATGCTAAGAACTGTTCCCGACTTATTGCTGCTTGAAATGGATGGACTGAGATTCATTCGGCAGGAAGTGTTGTTTAACTTTGGTTGAGTGTCAGGAGATAACTCCACAATGGTTTGCTCCGTAAGAATCACTGACTTTCCACATTGCTCCGTGATGTAAACTGAAATTCAATCAAGCAAATCTTCATCAATTTTAATTTCAAGTCACTACATAGAATTTTTTTTGTATTCTATTTGGATATATATCATCAATACAGGGTATCTAATGGTATAGAGCGCAGACATTTAAAAATAATTCTCATTTCTTAATATACATAGGGTATGAACAGCGACGCTGTACGCCGGCATATTTGCGCTTCACTGAATGCATGACGGCGTAAATCTTTGCAGTTCATGCCCTTATGCAATTTCAAAATTGATTTTTCATATTTGCATCCTACTTTTATTTCTGTCGGAATTCCGAGCCCTTAAAATAGGTGTTATATTTATCAATATTCATACGCGCATTTTTCACAACTGAAGCGCATTCAAGAGGAAATGTCTATCATTACAATTTGTAAAGATATCAAAGGTAAAAATATTGGAAATATAAATTTAACGAGATAAAAGTTGCACATGCGTAGCTCAAAGACCGTAGCTTACATTTTCTTGAATGTGTTGTGTTGTAGATTTGTCAGTCTCTTTGTAGTACTCTTATGACAATTGTGAATATATTTTCGGGCTGGGCTTTATGAATTTTGTTAATCTCTCTTTTTTTCCCTATTTCTCTAAATTCAATCTACCGCATTTAGCATGCAATATTCACCAAACTTACTCTTGATACAAATATTGATGTATATCGGCAACATATATACAATGACACTTCAATATTCCAAAAGATGGAACTTCCAAAAGCAATTAGTATATTTATTTATCTGAAATAAAAGAAGATTGTTGATTGGATACCAGCTATTTTCTTGCTCAATCGAATGACATTGGTTTGAGATACACAAATTCACGGTGGCGAATCACGTGACTTTGGCATGACCTATATTACCCGGAAAAATGTTGACGAAAGTCAACACATGGGGAACATTCAAACGAATAAGCAACACCTTTATCAATAACGAATTGTCACATACTTATATCAACATTTGAGGGATTTTCTGAGGAACAATCTATACTAAAATAGTAGTTCTAAGTGTGATAGAAGCAGAGAACATTGAGTGACAGTTTGTTTTTGTTTTTCAGTCAAAAACTGTCCGACCGCCAAAAAAAAAACCCCTCACCTGTCAATGTTCTCTGCTTCTATCGCACATATAGAACTATTATTGAAGTATATATTTATTCCTGCAAAAAATCCTTCAAATGTTGATATAAGTTATGTGACAATTCGTTATTGATAAAGGTGTTGCTTATTCGTTTGAATTTTTCCTTGTCTTGACTTTCGTCTTCATTTTTTCCGGTAATAGGTCACGCCAAAGTCACGTGATTCGCCACCATGAAATCTATCATACATGGCTTTTTGTGTGTAGCTAATTTCCCGTATCCTTTGCGGCAAAATCAAACCCTGGTCCTAGAACGATAAAACATCCCATACTGTCATTGGCTTCAAATAATATACGTGGTCAACACCGTGTGTTTGCTTCAACTCGTGTAACATACATTTAATGCCTTCTGTCAGCCCAAATACTGGTTGCGCTCCTTAACATCAGCTGCGCATCTTAAATTACCAAATTTATAGAAAATCAGACATCACAAACGGCGTAGAGAAAAATAATGTAATAACTGAAATTTATGTAGGCCTAATACATGTAGGTGATATAACTCAAATAGTACATGTACGACACGGATAGGTTGGCCTTACATAAGTTTTACATGCATGGCTGTTTGAGGGGGTGGTGAAGTTTCCATAGGGATGATGTTACTATGGCACATTCAGAGTTCATGTCAAATTGAAAATTTGAATTTTTGTAATACTTTTTTTTTTGGTCAAACGCTTGTTTACAGGCAAATGCAATAGGCGGATACTAACTCATCGCTGACTCCTATTTCTAAGTATTTTACATGAAATTCAATATTGTTTCAGAAACACCTCAAATGTCAGATATACGCAAAATATCAAATATGATATTACAGTTTTCTTTTTTTAATGGGCAGATCATTTTGTTCTTCTTCTTCGGCACGCGTTGCTGTGTGTAAAAATTGCAATAACGCGTGCATTGAAAGAAATTTCGGAAAGCGATCAGAGGGTTTTACCGTAACACCGGATATCTCAATGTTACTTGACAATTCTGTATGCGCAGTGTTATATATATATTTGCATGGAAATGTCTATACATTTAAATACATTTACGTAAAAACTAGGCTTAATATTTTCATTGTGTTTATTTACACTCTTTTTCGAACACCTTCCTTATCAGCAAAATTCACGTGCTACATGTACCTGTGGTTTTAATCGGAAAAGTGGGCGTGTCATTACCAGCGCTCCAAGCGTTTAATACGATAGAAAAATTTTACCACTTCAATGCGTTTGATTGTACATGTACATATCATTATGCTAGTTTTTACATTTATATTCGATACATGTGTACCTTGCTATTTTCGCATAGGACACAGATATACCACACTTGCCGTTTCATTTGTGTATTTTAACATATTCCATTTATTCATTCATAAATGGATAGCGAGTAAAAAAAAAATGTTTCCATTGTTGATGTGGTGAATAGCTTGCCAACTAGTCCGAAAAATCTGACGTTTTCCTGGCTTTTTTTTTATGATTTTGATATTTACCGTGCCAGGAAAACGTCAGAACCGGCGCCATTACGTAAACTGGAAATTCGCCGCCTCCATCTGGAGGCGGCATTCTCGGGCCGATTTTAAATACTTTGGAGTCGAATTCAATGTTAAACTCATAATTAATCAATAAAACGATGCTTCTTGTACTTACTAATACCGATTAAAAGAAAATATCACTCCAAAATTCGATAACAGAAGCACATAATTGCAGTCAACTGAATTTTCGTTGTCATTTGAGCGTGACTTAAAACAAAGCTCGACAGTTTGTTAAAATGTTTTCATGAGGCTATTTATGTTATGAAAGAAACCATAAAATCGATATTAATAAATACAAGAAGCATCGTTTTATTGATTAAATAGGAGTTTAACATTGAATTTGGCTCGCAAGTATTTAAAATCGGCCCGAGAATGCCGCCTCTAACTGGAGGCGGCGAATTTCCAGTTTACGTAATGGCGCCGGTTCTGACGTTTTCCTGGCACGGTAAATATCAAAATCATAAAAAAAAAGCCAGGAAAACGTCAGATTTTTCGGATGATTTGCCAACGTACCCGGTAGACTTTAGTCATGAAATGCTGGGTTTTTAAAGATTAATTCATTTCATATAGGTTTTAATGAGGGAAGGGATATTCATGAAAATATTGGCTATAGTCGTGGTTATACGTAGGCCTATATATAGGATATCCCATGGTTTGTGGTTTGATATGATTTATATTAAACTAACTGTTTTCTATCCCCAAGCCCTGGCGAGGGGATAGAAAACACACAACGAGTTAGATATAAATCAGGATATCAAACCACAAACCATGGACAATTCTTTTTATCACGTGTTAACACCAACAACCACCCACCCTTTCGATTATTCATGTACGTTACTGTAGGCCTATATGTTGAGAATTTTGCGCCTGACAATTTGTAAACAAACTACGTAAAATTGACGTTTGTTTGTTACATCACAAACGGCATAGGAAAAAATAATGTAATAACTGAAATTTATGTAGGCCTAATACATGTAGGTGATATCCACAGGATAAAAGAGTAAACAAGTGATATTTTTAAATTACGAAGATTTATAACTTCTTCAAATGCTCTTTTAATTATCGATCAATACTAAAAATTTGGGTTGAAACACTATATTAGGTTTTCCCCACAATTCTAAACAATTTCATTTGAAATGTATCTCTGAACTACTGAATTCATTCGGATTTTTTTTTGATTTTTTTTTTTCAATTTCTTTTCAATATCAATCGCTTGAACTGTTGAATACAAGGAAGTGCCAAACTCACCTGTGGGGGATTTTCCGCAAACGCCTGCCAGGAAAATAATTGTCACGGAGGAAGTAATCCAAAACATATTTCTCCCCATCATGAAATGTGAAATAGACGCAACTGTAAATTTCGTTCAAACAAATCAATCTAATGAACCATTATCACGTGAAGTTGACAACGTACTTTCGGTTTGTGACAACGCAGGGTGGGTGTAAATGTAGTCCGGGACATATGTCCCGGGACATATGTCCCGCGATGTCCGATATTGATATTCGCCGATTTATCGTTATATGTTAGTTTTTCTTTAAATATCTTACTAAATATGTTTTAAGACGATCATCAAGAGTCTTCATTGTGAATTTGGGGTATGAAAATTGCCTAATTATTTAATAAATGGCTTTTATTTATTCTTTAGGGTGTAAAAGTAGTCCCGAAAATTTTACAAAGAAAGCGCATTTCCGGTTTTTGTTTTCGTCTCGTTTATGTATAAAACATTTATAATCTTTAAGTATTGTACCCTGTTGATAATCATAAGACATCCTTATTTCTGGTTATTTTATATAATTAGACTGATTAATATAGTGAACGCTTTTTTATCCCTTTCTTCCCTCGGGACATCGCAGTTAATTGAGATATTAATAAAAGAACCGGACTGAGATAAAAACATTAAATCCGCATTCAGGTAAGGGCTGGCATTCATTATCAATATTTATAACATTGATACATGTATATCACTTCGTTACAAACTCAGAATAGAATAACTTGAAAATCAACAAGCGCATTTCTCACATTTTAATTTTCAATATTAGTGGGGGGAAACTTCGACACCCAATCCAATAACGTTAAAGAATTTGACTATTCAATTTCAATGCATGCTCATCATTCATCATGTGTGTGTATCTGGATTATAACTAATTTTGGATAATTTAGAAAATGGGTGGTGGCAAACCTTCGTTGACCAATCAATTAAAACAGGATTAATCTATTTTCTTCTCAAATCATGTGCACGCTTCTGCATTTGAATAATTATTTTAGACGATAATTAATCTGGATAGCAACGCTCTTTTAATGTCATTAGTTAGTAAAAACATGTATTGATTAATAGTAATGCTAGAATTAAGTATTTACCTACACAATTTAAATGATATTGAAGAGAGAATTTCAAATATAAGCATGTATATTCGTTACAAAATGCTACATGTAGATCTATTCCGTAGAGAAAACAGCTGATATATTCAACAAGATATGTAAATACTAAGTCTTTTTATCATTTGATTTACTTATTATTCATAATACTTTATATATCAGCTATAATTAAATGTCCTTACTAAACGTGCACTTCAAAACAATATTACCTAGTCCCGGGACATATGTCTCGGACTACATTTACACCCACCCGACAACGCGTCATAAGTATGTATGGAGCGTTGTTTTCGCTAAAATTCAATTAAAGGAGAAATGCTTTAAAATTGACTTGATATTATTTCAGTGTATGATGAAGTATCATCAGAATGGCCCTTATTGAAGACGCTCTGATTGACATGGGTGAAATGAGTCGCAGTCTGTATTATGGAATGACAACATGTCGTATAGTTCTTTCGAGATACAGATGGAATTTATCATTTTGTTTCGTTGATTTATCAGAATAAAGAGAATCTAACATTTTCGGTAAGTGCACATCTCCAGTACCTGTTGAATAGATATTCGCATTTGGTGCGGCGTTTGTTTTTTGTTGGGTTTTTGTGTGTGTGTGTGTGTGTGTGTGTGTGTGTGTGTGTGTGTGTGTGTGTGTGTGTGTGTGTGTGTGTGTTGTTGTTTTTGGTTGTTGTTTTTTTTTTTCGTTTCTTTTCTTCTTTTTTTTTTAATTTGTTTATTTGTTGTTGTTTTTTTTTTGGGGGGGGGGGGTTGTTGTTGAAAAGTTCATTTTAATTTTTTTTTTAATGCCATGTGCATTTCATATTATGCACGTGTACATGTATTTCGCAAAATATATTTTTTATTCTCTTTGCTTATTCCATTTTATTGACAAATGATTTCTCCGCGTTTATTTAAGAAATGCACATCACTTTTGAGCTGTTCATGGTCAGTATGAACGGATTTGGATTTGAGGCAAATTTTGTGAATCGCGCTAGCGATTCACTGAGAATTTGCCTCAAATCCAAATCCGTTCATATTGACCATGAACAGCTCAAAAGTGATGTGCATTTCTTATATTTATTTACTAAAACACCGTTTGTTTACATTGCTTCTATTTTGTTGCATAAAACGATCTCCTAGCCTCGACCATGAACAGCTCAAAAGTGTTCATTTCTTAAATAAACTGTAAATACTTGTATGCACTTCCAAGTTTGCAAGAAAAGTGAGGGTTTTTTTTCCGCATTTTGGTCTAAATTTTCTAAACATTCAAAATGTTTCACTACTATACAATATATATTTTGTAATTTAGAACAATGCATGGTGTTTTAAAACGTGATTTTATTTATTTCTCATCCCGCATACATTACTATCGGAGATGTGCACTGGTCGAGTCCAGCTAGAAAATCACTCAGGTGTGACAATCGCATTTGGGGTATATAAGGGTAGAGTAAATTAGTCCACATGGAAGAAATATGGCGGATAAGATGAGAAAATGTGTACGTATTCATTAATTCATGTCAGCTTTAATGTACAAAGCAAACAGAAAGGGAGATAAACTGCGAAGTATATGCATTCAGAGAATGTATGCGAATTCGTGCTATGATCTGTTGAAAATAATTGTGCAATAATGTTTTCAACAAAAAGAATATCGTTCACACAGTCGTCCTTAAATAAGTTTGAATTTGTTCTTACTTGTATAATAAAAAAGACGAATGGCGATGAATATATATATATATATATATATATATATATATATATATATATATATATATACTACTCAAAATTTGATAAGGCTTATAGATATTTTTCTGTTTAAAAAATTAATAACTGCATAACTGGCAATATTGTGTCCAAGTGAAATCAAAAAACGTCTTCAACAAACTTGCACGTGCATTTCATGCCATGGGAAATGCGTTTCTCATCACAGTTTATGGTTTTGCTACCATTGCACGATTTTCACTCAGGCATCGGTGTCTGATTCTTTCTAAAATTTCAAACTCACTTGAGTGTTTACACTACGTTTATCAACACAATGCTCCCTCAACGTTGTAAGTCGTTGCCTGACGACAGAACAACTGGGCAGATGCATTGGAATGCTTGACGCTGGCTATTCACAACGTGACGTTGCAAATGCACTAAACGTCAGCCAGAGCGTTGTAAACAGCGCCTGGAACCGACAGCAAACTTTTGGTACAGCAGCACACCGACATGGGGGTGGTCGTCAGAGGTCGACAACCCAACGCCAAGACCATTTTGTGGCTCTTCAGGCACGACGCCATCCCTTCTGGACAGCAACCAGCCTACGTAACGACCTCCTGAACGCCTCGGGGGTGAATGTGTCCACTCAGACGATACGGAATCGGCTTCACAATGCAGGTCTCAACTCGAGAAGGGCATGTGTTCGAGTCCCTCTGACTGTTCGACACCGGCGGGAGCGATTGGACTTGGCTGAAGATCATGTCACTTGGACACAGAACGATTGGGTTCAAGTTCTGTTCACCGATGAGTCCAGGTATTGTTTGGACTTTACGGACAGGAGTCACCGAGTGTGGCGACGACAACGTGAACGTTTCCATGATGCCAACATTAGTGAACATTACCGTTATGGTGATGGGTCCATCATGGTCTGAGGTGGAATCAGCAGGGATGGAAGAACATATCTTCATGTCCTGGAGAGAGGAACAATGACGGGGGTGCAGTACCGGGATGAGATCCTCGATGTTTACGCCAGACCCTACGCTGGTGTTGTTGGCCCTGAGTTCATCCTGATGGATGATAACGCCCGTCCTCATCGCGCCAGGGTGGTGGAGCAGTACCTTCAGCAGGAGACAATTGCCCGTATGGACTGGCCAGCGCGCTCGCCGGACTTGAACCCGATTGAGCATGTATGGAACATGCTGCAGGTTGCCCTTTCACGCCGTAGAGCATAACCCACGACTTTGGCAGAGCTCGGAAACGCCCTCGTGGAAGAGTGGAACAACCTTCCCATTGGAAACATCCGGGTGCTTATTGACAGCATGGCTCGACGTTGTCAAGCCGTCATTGATGCAAGGAAAGGCCATACCCGGTATTGACACTTCATCGACAAAGTGTAATGATGGACTATCCCCCAAAACTGTGTAATTCTTTCTATGGTTTGTTGTTAACTTTTTGTAATGAATGCCTTTTGATGTTGTTATCAGATTTCAGGCATTCCGTATTGATAAAAGTTCATGCCTTTCATGAATTTTCATTCATAACCTGAGTAAACACGTTTCTGAGTCAAATTTATGTCTTTTCAAATTTTGAGTAGTATATATTCCCGTACCTTTTCCAGATCATTGTTGTACATTATTCATGACGTCACAATAGACATTTAACGTTCCGCTTACTTTGACATCATAATCACTGTTACTATGATACTGCTATGTATACCTTTTTGTAAAGCTTCTGAAGATGTAATGAAAGCACTAAAGCTTTACGGAGGATTTCTGTGTTTTCTTTTCATATTTTTTAAATATTAGTATCCGATTACTGAGACTCTATTTCAATTTTGGATATATATATATATATATATATAGATAGATAGATCTATAGATCTATATATATATATATATATATAATATATATATATATATATATATATATATATATATATATATATATATATATATATATATAATTATTATTATTATTATATATGGCAATTAGATTTTGGAACTCAGTTCGCAGTTCACTATTCGCAATGCAATAGCCTACACTGTCGTATATTTAAATGTATAGGTAATTACATACACTCCATATCACTACTACATGAGAGCGATAACGTGACATACCTATGTTTGAATAATGATCCACGTTCCCATGCGTTATCATCTCTCATTTTTACAATAGGGCAAATAGTCACAAGATGCGATCTTTTTTCACATGACCACACATTCAAGCAGCTGGATTCTGAAAGAGCCATGAAGTCGATATGGATCATCTTCTGTTTCTTTATTTCACAGTCCTTGGCGTATAAAACATGTAAGTACGTCAGAATATTTAAATTTTTTTTTATCAAAACGCCCCCTATCTGCGAATTACACTAGTATGATATTAAATTCCTGTCCGGGGCACAAACATCTCAATATGATTATTATTTTTCAGAGAGAGAGAGAGAGAGAGAGAGAGAGAGAGTAATATTGTAGCTATTATCGTAGGTTAAGGATGGGGAGTCTCCTGGAGAATTTATGTCAATATAAGTTCATAGCTATTTATAAATGATTCACTTTTGTGAAATTGTTAACTAAAATTTGGATTTCATCCAGAATGTCTAAGGCTGATATAATCAGGATTTTTCCAGGGGGTTCAACTCTTTGCTAGAAAATTCACAGCCCTCTTGAAATGAGCGTCTGATCATTGTGGACCAATGTTTATTTTTACAGTACAAAGGCTATCGGAGGTTTGAAATGTATACACGACTAATACTGCAATTTAATCTAATTTTAAATACTAGTATGAAAATAATGCCCTGAAACAAAAGATGGCAGGTTCCCTATAATTTGGATAATTTCGTTCTGACTGGTTTTGCTGGTATATGTGATGAGTCATTCTTGTTTTCTGCCTGTAGACCAGGGTAGAGCTGCTCATCATGCTTTACCAACAACTGTAGTACAGTGTATTGCCAAGAAATTGCCTTTATTTAAGGAATCAAATGTGGCATCATCTCTGTTTCCCGCAGAGAATGACCCATCTACTATTTTCTCAAGCAACTCTAAGGCACGGTGATATATTTATACGAAGGACACGGAGATGGCACTTTATGTCCCCCTTCATGACCGAAAATGGCTTTGGATGGGGCCCTATAGAAACAAGTTATATCTCCATACACTATCACAGGGCGTGTACAGTTGTATCTACAGGGCCATCTTTGGGGTAACGCACTTCAGCCATTTTGCCTACAATATAAAATAAGACTGTTTTACACTTGAGTAAATGTAGTATTTCTTGCAACATGCGTATCTTTAAAAGATATGTTGAACTGCAAAGCCTGCAGTGGTGAGATATGTGGGGGATCAAAATCGCTTCCCCCATTGGGCCTATTGCATCTATTAGCAAATGTTAGAATTGCAAGGAAATCAGATTGCAACAAGCGAAATTTTATCAAATGATGACCAAAGTAGTGTTAGTCTAAAGTGAGCCTAAGCCAATGACTTTATGACAATGTAGTAACAAATAATAACGTCAGTTAAAGGTTTACATTGTCTGGAAGTTTGTTGTTGACAAAATAGTGAAAGCACTAGATAATGATAAGTTGAATCCTAACATCTTAAACATGGTTAAACACATCGTCTGAAACCCACGGTCGGTCGCACTACGTTTACCTACCGTGGGACACAACGCCGATATTTTCGCATAACTCATTAAAATACATGACCTTGCGTGACCTATCGAGGACCAATGGGAATCGCCGTAATTATTCCCAGAACTCAAAGTGTCAGCAGTAATGTCGGCGCCCATGAAAGTGTGTGTGTAAACTGGTGTTGTCTGCCACTATCAAAGATATATATATGAAAACTCCAGATTTGGCACCCAAAGTGGCTAACTATGTTGGCTAATACATGTACTTCACTTTCACATGTGGTCCCCCTTTTTTTTCGAAAATCCTTGATCCGTCACTGGTATGTTTATTAGCATCCCTGCTATATAGCACGTGAATAAAATCAGTCATGCATGATACAATTTAAGATTAAATGCAAATTTAAATTAAAATATGGTCTTACAATCCCGATCAAATACCATATTGTAATTATTGTAGGTGAGACACCGATTGTGTATACACGAGAGAGGTATGTAAAGAAGGTCATAATTACTGGTTCAAATTGTGCCGACAACACAACTGGAACAAATTACAGTAGTAACTTAATACACAAGTAAGTTTAACATACCTATAAGCCTATAAACTGATGAAATGCGAAGTCCGTTAAAAAAAATTGCCGCCGTATGTGATGGATAAAAGTGGCGAAACTACAAGTGCTGAACATGTAAACCTGTACATGGACTCGTACGCAGTACTTAGTAAACGCTTGGTAACACAGGCTTTTTCCTCCCCTGTCTTTATAGACAAATACGCCATCTGCTTCAATAATACAGCTAAAGCATCGCGTTGAAAACTTTGTAACTTGTCCAACTTAAACGTAGTCAAAATCTTCGCTTCGAAAGCATGTTTTTCTATGCCCGAACACTGAAAATAAGGGGATTTTTCATTGGTTGAATATCGCAATAAGGAATGGTAAAGGGACCAATCGCATATAGAAACCGAGACACACCTTCCAGCGAAAATATCCACGTTTTGTCCCACGGGAGTAGTGCGACTGATCGTGGGTTTCCTACGATGGGTCAAACATCGAGCAGGAATAAAACTGTTGCATCAATCACCGGTTATTATGATTGATTGATTGATTATACATTGTTTAACGTCCCACTCTAGAATTTTTCACTCATATGGAGACGTCACCGTTGCCGGTAAAGGGCTGCAAAATTTAGGTCTATGCTCGGCGCTTACGGTCTTAGAGCAGGGACGGATCTTTATCGTGCCACACCTGCTGTGACACGGGGCCTCTCCCTTTATCTCCCTTTTTGTTCTCATTATACATTAATGATCTTTGTATAATTTTACAAGAGAAAGGAATAGTTGGCCTTCAAAGTATTTCTGAATCAATTGAAGAGGAATTAATGATATATCTAAAACGTTTGATTTTATTATATGTTGATGACAGTTATTTTGGCTGAATCTGCTGAAGATTAACAGCACGCGTTGAATGATTTTTTTGTGAACTGTACGCAGTGGAAATTGATTGTTAATGTGGAAAAAACTAAAATTTTGAATTTCTCAAAGGGCTCTATGTTGAAGAAATGATTTTATTATAATGAAAGTATTATTGAGAATATGAAAGAATTTAAATACCTAGGCATTGTTTTTGTCAGATCAGGTTCTTTTGGCAAAGCTAAAAAACATATGCGAACAAGCCATTAAAACTGTGTATGGAGTTATAAAAAAACCAATCAGACAATTTAATTTACCAGTCAAGTGCCAACTCGACCTGTTTGACAAAGTCATTTTACCTGTTTTAATTCACGGGTGTGAGGTTTGGGGATATGAAAACTTACAAATTGTAGAAGTTCTTCATCTAAAATTTTTGAAACATATTTTTCGTTTAAAAAGCTCCACTCCGTCATTTATGGTACAGTTGTGTATATGGCGAAATGGGACTTTTTCTGTTTATATTAATGTGTATACTAGAATCATTTCTTATTGGGCCAAGTTAACATTTAGTCATGAAAACAAGATAGTAAATATTCTTTACAAATATTTAAATACACAGTACTATAATGGCACATTTAAAAATCCATAGTTTGAATGTATTTATAGAATTTTGAACAAATATATGGTTTGAACAAGGTACTGTGAATCCAAAATCGATAACAAACGCTGTAAAACAAATTCTAAAGAGCCTGTATTGCAACAAATCATGCAATATTGTCCAAATCGTAGGTTACTACATCTTGATGAAATTTGGTGGGTAGGTAGACATCCAAAATAGTAACTGAAAAATCCCCTCAAAAATTGCTATTTTCAACATGGCCGCCATACGCAGCGCCATCTGTATTTTGCTTATTTTCATCAACATTGTGTAAAAATCCCTTTCACAAAACAACTTACGGCAACGTCGCAAGTCTTGAATTGTATTACGCAGTTATTACTTTAAGTGAATGAAGTAAACCTTTTCTGAGGCTTAATTTTGAACATTTTAAAAAAATATTTTGCATTTGGAGTGAATGACCTTACAATAAACCTGAAAATTCCAGTATGTAAAGTTTTGTCGTAAGTCGTAAGTTCTTTTGTAAAACGCGTCCCAGAAATCCAGAAAAAGGGTAAAAATCAAATATAATTTATTTATCTAAAAAATTAAAATTTCAAAAGTATTTCAAAGTTACAACAGACACTCCTTTTCCCAAAACGGCATAAGTCTTCATCAAACATGAAACACATCAAAGGGCAGACAATGGAGAAAAAGTATAAATTGGAAGGGTCAAATCTTCCAAGGATCAATTTGTCCAGACTTTGTCAAGTGATGATTTAGCTCGCCCAAGGGTACAATGTACAGAATATTTAAAACAAGTTTTGGTCTGGAGACTTTTCTTGAAAATCTACATAAGAAAATCAATAGCATCTTTTTTTAAATTTCGTACCACGAACCATCCCAGTAGAGACTAGCCGATGGTTTAGTATACCATATAACGAAAGATTATGTGTTTTATGTAATGAATAAAAAATTGCAGATGAATATCATTTTGTTTTAGAGTGCAGTGCTTTATCTGGTATAAGAAAAGAATATCTACACAGAAAATATTGTACGAGACCAAATGTAATGAAATTTTATGAAATCATGTCAACGTGTAATGTTGAAAACCTTAAAAACCTGTGCCTGTTTATCTTACAGATATACGAATTAGTCTGTTCTCCTTAACACACAACTTCAATTTTTGTACATATTTATGTATATATTTCACTTTGTTTATTTGCATACCTATATACATTCCTCTGACGTTACTTGTACTGATACATGAATTTTCTGTATTGTACATGTACCTCATATACCATTTCCATTGTGGTTTGAGCGAATAAAATGAATGAGAATGAGCCTCGGTTTTTGCGGTCTCATGCGAAGGACCGCCTCATTTAGTCGCCTCTTACGGCAAGCAAGGGGTACTCAGGACCTATTTTAACCCGATCCCTACGGGACCCGGTTATTATGTAAATTGTAAATGGGAAAAACATTATTGCAATATAAACAATATAAACAAATTTCAGTATAAATTCGTTTGAGAAAACTTTGAACATACAGTGATTTTTGTGTGAGCTTCTCTCCTCATTATTTAGCACACAATTAAATGTGATAATTCATTTTTTCATAAATACTTTGTAAATTCCAGACCAAGGGGAGGGGTTCGTCCTCCACACCTCCTTCTCTAGACCCGCGCATGTAATCCATTTTATGTGCCTTAGATAATATGACTTGCCAAGTAGCCTTTTCTTGTTACTTGATAAAGGCAGTGAAAACAGGACAGTGATGTGAATTAAAAATTGCTTGGGTGGGCGGATCCAATTCACAATTGGATTGTGCCTGTTTTATTTTGTAAACCCATCTTATTTGATTGCAGGCAGCTCTATTTCGATATTTCATTATGTGTTGTAGTGGTCAGATTGCATAACCATACCTATGTGATACATATATGTTCTTGTAATCCATTTGTATGACATCACAGAACATCAGAATTATGTTTCAAATAATTTTGGCAAAACACAAATACAACCTGATTTCTAATTAGTTCATCCTCTATGTTTTATTTTATCATATCTAATTTTCTTAGACTACCTTGATGAAAACTGTGGGAAGACCCTAAATGTGGACACCTTTTTCCGACTTCAGGCGACCAGAAGGTCCACACTGCTATCAAGCTTGAACTGCACCGTGGATGTTTTTGCCACCGCGGGAATGCTTGGGGGTTCCGCACGCGTACACGCTCGTTTCCTTAGCATCAGAATGCCTTTCTCTACACCATTGTCAGGCTGTGACAGGGTAAAACTGGATATTTACGATGGAATAAGGAACAAAACTCTACTCACACGTAAGGTTGAAATTACTTGATGTGTCATTTTCTATTATTCATGTATATTTATGTCGCCATTTGATATACATGCATATTTATTGTGCTAGTAAACAAACTAAATCTGGCAAGAATATACATGTACGAGTCCAAGCGTAACTCGTTCTCACTTTGGTGATGCATATGACATGTAAAAGTACTGACAAAATAAGATTATAAATTACTTTGCGCCCAAGAACAATAAGTGTGTCATCTGACATATAACGTCTAGTAAAGATTATGGCATAGTTGACATATAAATGTAAATGTCTAGACTAGGCCAAATTCAAATACCGTATATCGTTTAATTTTGGCTTCTTTAGCAGATGAGGAAAAGTCGTCAAAATTCAAAGCACCACTATTCATACGCCTGATACATGTTAAATAACGTCTCGTTTCGCACATGCTGAAATTTATTTTTTCGTTTTTAATGTGCTAAGAATCATGATTTTATAAAGAATTTTGTACACGTTATCTCACTGGTCATTTACAAGTCTATGATAACCAAATACTTTGCCAATTACTAAGTTATACCAAAGAGGACCTTTACGCTACTGTTAATGACTACTACACTATTACTACTACAATTATTTTTTTTCAAAATGGATCTACATTTCACGTGGAAAGTTGGGTTTTTTCTTTTGTTTTATAAAAATCGGCTTGCAAATTGGGGTGAAATTTTCTTTGTTTCTTGCGGAGCATACATTTCTGTGCGAAATCAGCTGTAGATACATGTAATTGGTTGTTTTTTTTAATTTTAGGTCCAACATACCTTATGTATACTCCGGGTTTTTATAATGAATATCTAGTTTGGACAATATATAGAGATCCTTGTATTCATTAGGGCCCCGCATGAAATGCAAAGAGCCCTGTCGTAATCACATTGTCCGTCCGTCCGTCTGTCTGTCCGTCAACACTTTCTTTGTGACACAACAACTCAAACAGTTTTCAATGTACAGTTTTCAAATTTTGTACAGAAATAATTTACAATACGAGGAACACACCTATATATTTTGGGATCGTGTCACTTTGTCTGTCTGTATGTCATCATCTTTGTTATTATGAACACTTTCTTTGTGACACAATAACTCAAACAGTTTTCATTGTACAGTTCTCACATTTTGTACAGAAATACTTTACAATAAGAGGAAGACACCTATAGATTTTGGAGTCATATCACTTTGTCTGTCTGTCTGTCTGTCATTATCTTTCTTATTATGACTGTATCTATTTACCACTGTCTAACGGAGATAATTCAATTTGAATTATGATGTATTGATATAGGACATTTACGAAAAATAACTCTACAACATTGTGTATGTGTATATTTTTTTTTTAAATGGTTAAAAAAAATGCTTGATGGTACATGTATAGTGAATTAAATACATGTCATTCCCAGTCAACAAACTCTGTTGTGATTGAGTGGATGAGTGTGTGCCAAACAGAAGTGATTTACATTTGCATCAGTCTCTCATAAATATGCTTCATGATTCCTTTTTTACAAATTTTCATTCTAATGTATCTTTGAATATTATTATTTCTAACATATATACCAGCCCCAAACATTGCTTTATTAAATACCGATGTCACTTTCCTCTAATAACCCTCAGCGGGGCCCTTGCTGACGGTACCAGTTTTCTAGTTCGTGGATGTCTTCATGCAACTAGGCCAAATAAGAAAAAATTCTCGCAAGTTTTAGAGCGACGAAGAAATAACAATCGGTAGATTTCGAATATATTTTTGAGTTGTACAGTGTATTTTAAACTAACTAGCAAAAATATGAAAATGATGTAAAAGTTATAAAATGATTTTTTGATGAAGATCACATGAATAAAGTAATTTTCAGCAAGCAGCGGGCTTTGTGGAGAATCCTTATATAACACATACAGTTACGTCACTGTCAAGGACAATTTCATGACGTTCACCTTAACAACGAACCCTTCACCACAGACGGGTACATTTGACGCCATCATCACAAACTTTCATGAAGTAGACGGAGGTAAGAAGAAAACTTACACCACAAACCATAAAACAAAACAATATATATATATATATATATATATATATATATATATATATATATATATATAATGGAAGTGGGTATCTATATAAAGTGTAATTTTCTGTGCTTTATATTAAATATTTCTTCATTTAGGGCAGTTACATTTATTTAAGAGTTCATTGCTATGCAATGTGTATCATGTACATGTATGCTCCTCTTAATGTACGTTAAATAACTGTATCCCATTTCCATTCTCAATGACCGTGTAGCGTGTGACAGCGTGGCGAAAATTCCATCGTCATCGAAAGCAAGGTTTTTTTGGCTTGCCTAGATAGTCGAGCGGTTTTGCGCGCTGGTTACATGCTGCTAGAAGATTTGGTTTCGCAGGTCGCGAGTTCAACCCCGGGTAGGGGCGGAAGTGGGTATCCAAATAAAGTGAAATTTTCTGTGTTTGATATTAAATATTTCTTCCGTTAGGGCAGTTATGTTCATTAAAGAGTTCATTGCTATTTCCGTGCTTTTATATATATATATATTTATATATATATATATATAACACTCCGTTTACCTGATCAGGATATAGGGCTCACGGCGGGTGTGACCGGTCAACAGGGGATGCTTACTCCTCCTAGGCACCTGATCCCACCTCTGGTGTGTCCAGGGGTCCGTGTTTGCCCAACTATCTATTTTGTATTGCTTGTAGGAGTTATGAGATTGATCACTGTTCGTTATCTTCACCTTGCATAAACTAGCGGAAAAAAAAGAAAATATGCATTATTAAATTTAGTATAATTTTTCTATATTTATTGTTTATATTCATATACATCAAAATGATCTATGTCTTCTAGCAATGTCTTTGTAATCATCAGTAATGATATACATGTACATTTTCATAATCTGCAATCCTTTTCAGTAAATGTATAAATCGTTCTGTCCTTTGCGATGCTCCTTCTATATAGACGCATGTACATCTCTTTTCGAATCTAACACATCTGATATTTTACGAAACATTTCAGACGACAACTGTCTCCAAAATTGGTGGAAATGTGGTAATGGTCGTTGTGTTGACCCAACCAGCAAGTGCAACACTTTTGACAATTGCGGAGACAATACTGATGAGACATACGAAAAGTGTAAACCAACAAGTAAGTCAAGATTTCCACATACACCTCAAATATGGTGTAAGACAACACTCTTTAGATTAAAGATTTTACAAATGCTTTAACCGAATCTTTTTAGTGTACTTTTACGAAAATTGTGGACAAGAGATCCATGTCTATGATGCCGTCCATCTAAAACTGAAGCGAAGTGGCGTATCATTGATACCTAATTCTGCTTGTGACAACATTGTTGTTGCCCATAGTAAATCACAGGGTATTGGTGCGCCTGCAAAAGTATATGCCCATTTCCGCTCAATCAGCCTTCAGCAGCCAGTTTCTGGAAATTGCACCTCGGCCAGAATTGATATTTATGATGGATTACGAGATAAAAAGAGAATATCAGGTATGCAGGTTTGATCACATTTACTGAATATTTACTGAATGCAGTATGACACTTGACATTCAAACTTATATACATGTAGCAACCCCCCGAAGGATTCCCACAGAGCAGGATAGATGTTTTAAGGTATCGAAATAATGTATGGTAATAACTTTTCCTAACGAAAGTGTAGCTCTCTTATTTAGGCTGTAGTAAGAAATAATATTTTACATGCAAACGCAACATCTCAATGGAGGTAACTTCGGAGACACTTTACACACACCATTTCAGGATAAAAAATTCTCTCGTCGTACAAGATCTTACTAGTAAAATATGCACAAATTAAAAAAACCCACATGTTTGTGTAGGAGATGGAGAGTTCTACATGTATTTTGATTTGCTACCTGGTCCTTCCTAATCGTTTTATCTGGTCTTGTACAGGAAGTAATGGACTGTGTGGGACTTCACTGTCCACTGTGGATTACACAACAGGAAGCGATAATTTCATGCCAATAGAATTTACCACAGATAGTTCAAACCAAATAGGAAAGTTTGAAATTACACTGACTAGCTTTCACACCGGTAAGTAATCATCAGTTACTACTCAGACATACATGTAACTTAGTATTACATGATGATTAAAATCGTTAAAAACTTGATTGTTAGGATTGAATTGTACAAAACATAACAGAATCTCTAGGAGCATATACCAAAATTAAAGAATTCATACAGGGTTTTTTCTTTGCTTTTCACAATCCGTTCAATATCAACGCTCTTAATGGCAACTTAATTTACAATAGCTATCGACTCGTAATTGTTTTGGAGAAACGCCTTTCAACTGAGTTAAAAGGAAAAAATATTCAGTATAATTCCCGTCTACCAACATAAACATCCGTGTTACAGGGGACTGCTTGTCTGGGGAGTTCCGCTGCAAAAACGGGCGATGCGTGGATACTACAGTGCAGTGTGACGGCTACCAGAATTGTGGAGACAACAGTGATAATCACAACGATCTGTGTGATCTAATCGGTGGACTAGCGGCAGGTGCTATTGTGGCTATTGTACTGTCTGTGATCTTCCTTGTTATATTTGTACCCGTTTGTATTGTTGTATGTTTAGGAAGGAAACGCCGAAGAGCAAATTACTCTGGAATATAGACTTTATTAGAAAGATCATGAAAATAAATTTCTCTTTTGTACAATTATCTGTGCAAAATACTTATGATATGCCAAATAGGGTCAGCCTGACCTTTCCAACAAAAGGACGCCATCTTGTATCCCTGTGAGCTCGAAATAAAAGACACCACAGAGTCGTCTACTTCTGCTTCATACTTATATATTTTATTGAAAGTAGACATTAACGGCAAACTGACAACTCAACTGTATGACAAACGGGATAATTTCAACTTCTCCATCGTCAACTTCCCTTATTTATGTAGCAATATTCCATTATCACCTGAATATGGTGTATATATCTCTCAACTGATTCGATACGCAAGAGCTTGTTCTGCGTATAGTCAGTTGTTAAATCGAGGCAAGCTACTGACAAACAAGTTGATGGTACAGGGGTTTCTATGGTCGTTATAACGATCTAGATCGTTAATACAGCCTATCATTGGATCAAATGCTGTCTGGCGTGTTTCATATCGATTGTTAGGCCGTTCTTGGCACACTGATTTTGACTACGGATAACTCCGTTTACCTGATCAGGATATAGGGCTCACGGCGGATGTGACTGGTTGACAGGGGATGCTTACCCGTCCTAGGCACCTGATCCCACCTCTGGTGTTTCCAGGGGTCCTTGTTTGCCCAATTCTCTATTTTGCATTGCTTATAGGAGTTATGAGATTGATCACTGTTCGTTATCTTCACCTTTCATTCATGCAAAAGACAAAAATATCATCGCATCGAAAATGTTAAGTCAGCTATCCAATCTTTTCTGAAAATAATATAATCACATAAATGATGAACATTGCTACTGAATAGCATATCATATTCTCCACACGCTCTTTTCCGCCTGCAACACTTTGTCCATATCGCATGCCCAATCCGAGGCTTCCTCTATGAACCAGTGACGCGCATTTTTCATGATCTTCTTCCGTGGTAAATTTTCAACGTCTGCCCAATAGTTTCGAACCACATGAAGTTTGCTTTGGAAATTGAATTGCGTGTCTTCTATTCGAAAAAGAGGCGCTCCGTACCACCTATCGTCTGCTACAAGATCAGCAGTTAGCAAATGGTGTTTCACGCGTCCAAACCTCTGCCGCACAAGCTGCGAAAAGTAGTTTCGTTCATTTTCACTTTTATGAACAGTGTGAATGCCAGATTGTGCGAGTCTTTTGAGCATTCCATCAATCATGACGAGATATTGGTTCCAAAGCATGATCACCTCAGGATCGGCCTTAAGCAATGTAAAACCAATATCTAAATCTGAGGATCTCTTAGAAAAACCTG
Source organism: Ostrea edulis (assembly GCF_947568905.1). Lineage (NCBI taxonomy): Eukaryota > Metazoa > Mollusca > Bivalvia > Ostreida > Ostreidae > Ostrea > Ostrea edulis. The sequence continues at coordinate 102,685,814 of NC_079164.1, forward strand.
CGATTACCATGTTGACATTTTTTCTGTTGGTTATTATTGATTGTAAGAGATTGATTGGGTCTTGCAACCACACTGAATCGACTCTAAATAAAAGAACTTGAAGGTTAGCCTCTAAAACTGCTGACACTGCCTTTCCCAAAAATTTGCTGCAGCGCAAGTCTTTCTCTCTACCTCGATAACCAGACATTTCACTTTCAACTGATATCACGTGCACAACTGGCCATTTCCTTGTTAGTTCTTTTTTCACGAAGTCAGAAGAAGTGAGTAAAACAAGATTTGGGTACAGTCCGTAATCGGCGATATTACACAGCCAATTATTTGCAAAAGCTAGACTGCCATTGGTTAAAAACGTCATTAAAACTGGTACTTCCGTAGTATCCATTTTGGAAGCTGCTGCTAACACCTCCAATAAAGTACTAGTGTGCTTTGGGCGTTTAGTTGGAGCTGCAGTAGTTGTGGCTTGTTTCTCTAAGGTTTTGCGACCAGTAGCTGCCAAGGGCAGTTCTTGTAAGATGAGAAATGCACTGAATGAACACAGTAGCCAAAGCACCACATACATTATCCTCTTTTTACGTGGCAGAAGAGTCCAGCTCATGGTGGAATTATACAATGCAGTGTGCTGCAATATCATTGAAATCCTCTAAAAGGCGCAATGATACTCATCAAAAGAGTATAGTACCACTCTACATGAAGGTGTTTTTGAGAATTTGAAAGTAGACTTTATTGATAAAATTCATATAGGTTTAGAAAAGCATTCTAGTATGTAAATATATTAAATCAATAATCAAATATATTCAGCCTTGTTTACATTTTCGAAGTGACTTGAAATATTGGAAATCAATAGAATCACCTTATCTTAATTAACCTAGTAAATATCTTTTATATGTAAAACTTATACGGTACCAATTTTGATGCAATAATAGTAATACCCATGGATGTACAAGTGTCTGAGAATCGATCAATAATTAAATTATATTTTGCAATCTTATTTGAAAATGTCAAGTTCACAATCATCGCAAAATACATTTATTGAAATAGCAGAAGTAAATAACTGACAAAACATTATTTGGGTATATCCGATACAATGCACCAATGCTCACTTCAATATGAATGGATGGATGGTTTTGACTTTATGCATGTGTATTCAACGTGGGGGAGAGGGGCATGCGTAAAGACCATATAAAACTAAACATATAGAATTTGCAATCACTTTTACAATTTCTTTCAGTAGAGATTTCAACCATCGTCATTTGATATTTGCACCTCATGAAATATCAACTGATGTGAAGGAGAAACTTCAAACGTCTTGTGCCACAACATATGCAAAAAGTGGTGTGAATCAAATGTAGATTCTAAAACAAAATACAAAAAACGTTCAGTAAACTTCAAATCACAAAACTTTTCCCAAATCAACATAAAAACATATGATTTTTCAACACTTGCACGGTCACTTATCATCATAAATCAAAGGTAATATGGCTACATCATAGACAGCTGCTTCTTCAATAAGATGGGAACACGAAAGTATTCATATCGTGATCAGTCATCAAAAAATACTTTGCGAAACACCACTCCGATTCTACGCAAAAATACTCTTGAGGTGATATGAAAAAGATGTTGGATTTCCTCATTGTCAGTATTTACGTAATATGTATTGTATTGTTTATTTCCAAATGCAGTACTGCTTATAGGTTGCAAATACACGTAACGTATATTACAATAATAGCATAAGTGTAAAAGACATCAATAAGTTATAAAAAAAAAAAAAAAAACAATTTTAAGCACAAAATAGAGCATGTGTCTCAAATATAAAGGACATGTTTATTAATATGTTGAGGATAATAATATTAATATAAAGGACATATTTATTGATATGTTGAGGATAAACCTCTTTGTGTTGTAACCTCTGGTTTCAGTTTACAAGATCTGTATAATCCCCCCCCCCCCAAAAAAAATTACACATAACACTTGTATTTGTATTGGAGTACAGTTGTAATAATTTATACATTGACGGGTTTTCATAATGATATTTATCAATATATAATTTTCTTAGTTTTTCATATAAAGGACAAATAAATATAAAAGTGATATTCATCTTCAATATCTCTATCTGTACATAATTTAAACGTTCTGTTACGCTCAGGTATATCAAAATATCTCCCCTTCAACCTTTAACCGTACTTGTAATAACACAAGTTTTTCATTAACATTGTTTTCGTACCATACATACATGTACCCTAGTCCAACAACAAACAGCATACCCCTTACAGTAGATGACCATCACTTGGTGTTTGGTTCCAAAAGACATTGTTTAAACATTTCAGAATATGTATTACTTAAAACACAGTTATCAGTTTTTCTTAGCTTGAAAAAAATATTTTACCATTCTAAATTTTTTCTCAAACTCTAATGGAAATATACCCGATTCTGAATAAACCATCATCGAAGCTGTGGAATTTTTAACACCTAGGACTTTCTTACAAAAATTCAAATGTACTCTTTCTAATTCTTTTGCAGGGATACAACCCCACACTTCATGACTATAATTCGCACCTGCATGAAATCAACATCATCCATCCGTTCATATTGAAGTAAGCATTGGTATATTGGTTGTATAGGAGTTCCTCATTGACAATATTTACGCAATCTGTGGTGATTAGGTCTCCTAACAATCTTTTATAATTCCCATGGGCACGAATTGTGCTTTTTTATTAGTTAACCTGTTTCTACATGAATATTCTTACGAAGCAGTATATATTTAAAAGCTTCTACATGAGAAGAAAAAATAAATCTCTTGCAGTGACCTTCAACTCGACAATTAGATAAGCGTTTTATCTGTAAACAATACTCATTTTCATTCATATGTCGATTCGATATATCCCAGTGAACTTGAAATAAAAGACACCACATTTTCTTTGACATCTACTTCATACTTGGAGATTTTATTAACATAGATGTCAACGGCAAACTAACAACTCTGCTTTATAACAAACGAAATGATCTTAGATACTCCATCGTCATTTTCCCATATCTGTATATCAATATTCCAGTAATCATCTGCATATGTAGCTACAGATATGTAGCTCTCTGGGAAAATATTACGACAAACCAGGAAGCTACAGATCCACCTCTTATAAAATCTTTCGATTTACGGCACAGAAAAAAATGCGCACGGTTGAGGCCTTATACATGTATCGTTGTATTCTTGAATAGCCGTCTCATAATTTTTTTTATCAAATATAGATTGATATAAAAAAAATTCCAAACATATTTGCCTTCTTCCAAACATACCTTCGAATATTCATTAAAGCCCTATTTCCAAACATACCTTCGAATATTCATTAAAGCCCTATTTCCAAACATACCTTCGAATATTCATTAAAGCCCCATGCAACTCAAAAACCCACAACTTTAAGTGATTTTGTTTGTACGCCAGCCATGTTAGATTGCCAGTCAGATCGACCCCATTTCATTTCCAAATTATTACTTTTTAACAAATATCTTCATAAATATTTATAGTTAAATATTTTGAATGACATCATTTGATTTTTTAATTAAATTCACGGTTTTGATTACTCCTCCAAGGCACCTGATTCCACCTCAGGTGTGTCCAGGGATCCGTGTTTGCCCTACTCTTTATTTTTGTATTGATTACTGCTCGTTATTTTCACTTTTTCATTGATATAATTTTCAGCGCTCCTCGATGAGGTAAAAGGATACAAAAAGAATTTTAAAACGATCGATTAATTGATAACACCAATTAAGTGTATACAGAGTACGTACAGTATATGTGTCGAGGCCCTGCTGGCTTAATAAAGTAGATTTTTTAAAACATCATTGTACATGTAACCAATTGTAAGTCGTACTAGTTTCAATAGCTTTAGTTGCAATCCGAAAGGAAGGAATTGCATATAATATATACATATATATGTGTAACAGGGTGTTGATTGCGATTTAGTAAGGATGACCAACTCCTGATGAGGTTCTGAACAAGGCGTTTATTCAGCAAAGTATATATAAAGTTGCTTGAAAAGAAAGCCCTGTAACAATTGTATAACAATAATTAAACATATGTATAAATCATAAAATACAATATTACTTTTACAGACTAATTGATATACAATTAATGGTAGCGATATTTACATACTTCAAGGGAGATAACTTTGTCTTACACAAAGTGCTATACATGTAACATTAAATACACAAATGCATCTCCCAACATTTACTCTTGCCTGTGGATAAAATCTTTACTGTACACTTATGCTTATCATAATATAAACATTACAGTTATTACTTTGATATAAAATAACCATTATGAGAAATGTTTTTTGGCTATATTTAGCTCTAAAACTTCATAGTTATTTCGGATTTCAAACATTTCGGTTGAGCATCACTGAAGAGACATTATTTGTCGAAATGCGCATCTGGTGCATCAAAATTGGTACCGTATAAGTTTTACATTTAAGTCAGTACCTCAAAATACTCAAACATACCATTCTATGGGAATAGGCCAATATATACAATGGTGAACTGCCAATGTGATAAATAAATGTCACCATATAAAGTTCAAACCTGCAAGTTAATCAAATAACTTACAACTAGCTGCTAATGCAATTATCATAAATATATGGCCATTAATTAAGATACATCATAGTGAGGCAATTGAACTACATGTATTTACACTTTATAGTTAAAATAAATGATTCTCTCTCATTATATACTTTTACTCAGGATGAAGTGCATAGGAAATTAATCTTAATGCAAAATCATAGGATTTACCATTATATATATATATTATAAGTATATTATCATTAGTAATAAACTTAGTAACTTACCGATTGAGAGGAAAAGTCAGTCTCAGGTAGTACTATCAGGTCTATGTCAACTCAAAACTTATATACTGATCTATGGACTGGTCACTTCAAATTTCAGACAAAGATTGAACTGTCACAAAGAACTTTTGGAGGGAAAAAATCCCAAAACCAATAAAAATGTAAGACACAAAACTAAAACACCAATGAAATTAAAAGACTAATAGACAACTTGGCCAAGACATAATTAGGTACCTCAGGCACTCTATACCAAAGAACTCACTAAGTGTTATGCTTGACCGAATATTGAATTGCAGATCCATTAAAGGATTATATAATTCAATACACATAGCATTGATGTTAAATTGAAATAAAATGAAAGAATAACAATGCATACATGCATGTATGAGTGCATTATATGCATATTAGATAAGAAATGACTGCCACATATGTATGTATGTATGTATGTATGTATACCCATCAGTTTCGGATCCACAACGTGGATACAAGTTCAAATACAAGAATTATTCAAAGCACTAAAATGACCAACGACAAGAACAATGCCTTTCTTAGGACAAACGGAAAAGTTTAACATGAATAAACATGTACACAAAAAAAGAAGGAAAAATGCTAGCACTAAATTTACAAACGTATATACTCTGCAAATTACTTATGTATTGTCTGTCTTCCTAACCGATGAAAAATTGAAAATAACGAGGTGATCAATCTCAAAACTCAATAACAAATACACATACAAAATTAAGAGTGGGGCATTGCGTTCAGAATAAAACAAATTTTCATATGGTACATAACAAAAACTAATTTTATTTTTGGATTGTTTGGCAAAAATAAAGTAGTCCAAAATATACATCTTCTCTGGATTAAATATTACATATACATTTATACAATGAGATGTACTAAAAAGCCCTGAATATAAGATTGCAGTATCCCACGTTAAACCCCAAAGAATATCTTTTATAAAAATGGTGAAAAAGATTTTTTCGATACCTGCTGGAGTAACTGGAATTCATTTGAATAAATGACTGTATTTAATCTTCTCTCTATCTCTCTCATGGAAAATCATAATACAAGTTCTATTCATTCAATTTGTACATACTATGTACTTTAATTATACCTGTATGAAAAAATGAATAAAGAATCATAAAAAGGAGTTGGGCAAACATGACCCCTGGATATACCAGAGGTGGGATCAGGTGACTATGAGGAGTAAGCATCCCCTGTCGACCGGTCACACCCACCGTGAGCTCAATATCTCGATCAGGTAAGCGGAGTAATCTGCAGTCAAAATTAGTGTGTGTCTAACAATTGGTTTGAAACACGTCAGACAGCATCTGATTCAATGACAGGTTGTATTGGCAAACTAGATCGTTATAACGACCATAGAATTTACGAAATGCTGACTTTAAACGAGATTGTTGAAACCCCTGGAACATCAACTTGTTTATCAGTAGCCTAGCTCTGACCATAAGCAAAACAAGCTCAATATTACATATCGAATCAGTTGAGAGACAAAACACCGCAGGCAGGTGATAATGGAATATTGCAATATCAATATGAGAAGTTGACGATGGAGAAGCTAAATTCATCCCGTTTGTCATTAAGTTGAGATGTTAATTTGCCGTTAACTTATATGTTCAATAAAATATCGTAGTACGAAGTAGATGATCTCGTGGGATGTGTGCTAGAATAGGTCCTCAGTACCTTTTGCTTGTCGTAAGAGGCAACTAAATGGGGCGGTCCTTTGGATGAGACCGCAGAAACCGAGGACACGTGTCACAGCAGGTGTGGCACGATTAAGATCCCTCCCAGCTCAAAGGCAGTAAGCGCCGAGGATAGGCCTAAATTTTGCAGCCCTTCACCGGCAATGGTTACGTCTCCATATGAGTGAAAAATTCTCGAGTGGTACGTTAAACAATATACAACCAATAAACGAAGCAGATGTGGAAAACTCTGTATATAGTGTCTTTTATTTCGAGTTCAAGGGGACAGATCGAATCGACATATAAATGAAATTAATATTATTGATAGATAAAACGTCGTCGATATGCATAAATGTGGAGTTCAAGACCACAGGAAGAGATTTATTCTTCTCACGATCTCAGTATGTAGACGCTTCTGAATAAATTCTGCCTCGTAAGAATACAAAAACAGGTCAGCTAATAAAGGAGCACAATTCATGGAAATTGTAACAGACTGTTGGAAGACCTGTTCATCAAAGACTACGAAGATAATATCAACTTGTGAATACTTGTGCGTATAATCAGAGTGGTGTTTATCGAAGTAATTTATTTGAATGGCTGATCACTAAATATGAATATTTCCTATCCCCATTTTTGTTGAAGAAGCAAGTGGTTATGATGTCAAAAAGTCTAGTCTTTAATCTATCGTGAGAAATGGTTGTGTAAAGTGTTGAAAAATCATACGTTTTGATGTTATTGATTTGAGAAAAGTCTTGAGATCTTTAGAATGAAAGGTGAAGATAACAAACAGTGATCGATCTCAATATGTTTTCTTGGGAAAGAATTTGTCCAATGGGCTGATCCACAAAGCTCGAAGTGGTAACGGATGACGTAATCATTTTGAAATGAGGACGAATTAATTAATTATGGTAATCAGTGCAAAAATAACTCGTACCCGGTAAGATTCCTTATTAAGCACCGTTGAAAATGTATATAGTGAATAAGAAAGTAAGCAAAGTAGACAACCCATGAAATAAAAGTATAAGAGCCTTGAAAGTCAAGTAATCATCAGGCATATTCGCATTGATCATTTCTTGGGCAAAAGGACATGGAATCACACAAAAAATTAACTGGTCATACAGTTTTAGCTTTTTGTTTAATCATGGTTGAAGTCAACGGATTGACTATTCATGAAGGTGCAAAGAGTAACAGGTTTTAAGTTAGATATGAAATAGAAAATACAGCTACAGCGTTGTGGACGTGATCAACCGTCTTAGTAGATGGAGCTCAGAGTCTGGTGATGGTTTAGTCCAAATTCATTCTGATGAGGCCAAGGGGTTTGTTTACACCTTGAGGATCAAATGACTTTGAACAGCCTTTGCATCCAGAATTTTTCCATTTGCTTTTTCTGGGTAGCTGACCAATTCGGGCCTTGATTATTAACCACCAATGTCTTGTCCTCCAATCGGTGAGTAATGTGCAGTCACAGCTGGCAAATGAAAGGTGAAGATAACGAACAGTGATCAATCTCATAACTCCTATAAGCAATACAAAATAGATAGTTGAGCAAACACAGACCCCTAACACCCCAGAGGTGGGATCAGGTGCCTAGGAGGAGTAAGCATCCCCTGTCGACCGTTTACACCCGCCGTGAGCCCTATATCCTGATCAGGTAAACGGAGTTATCCGCAGTCAAAATCAGTACTAGGGTGCCAAGAACGGCTTAACAATCAGTATGAAACACGTCAGACAGCATTTGATCCAATGATAGGTTGTATTGACGAACTAGATCGTTATAACGACCATAGAATTTGCGAAATGCTGACTTCAATCGAGACTGTTGAAACCCCTATACCATCAACTTGTTTGTCAGTAGCTTGCCTCGATTTAAAAACTGACTATAAGCAGAACAAGCTCTTGCATATCGAATCAGTTGAGATATATAAACACCATATGCAGGTGATAATGGAATATTGCTACATAAATATGGGAAGTTGACGATGGAGAAGCTGAAATCATCTCGTTTGTCATACAGTTGAGTTGTCAGTTTGCCGTTAATGTCTACTTTCAATAAAATATCTAAATATGAAACAGAATTGGACGACTCTGTGGTGTATTTTATTTAGAGCTCACAGGGATATATCAAATCGACATATGAATGAAAGTTATTATTGTTAATAGACAAAACGTCATCGATATATCGAAATGTCAGCGAGAGATTTTTCCTTCTGACGTAGAAGTTTTTGAATAAATTCTTCTTCATATGAATAGAGAAACAGGTCAGCTAACAAAGGAGCACAATTCGTGTCCATGGGAAATCCAACAGACTATTGGAAGACCTGATCACCAAAGACCACGAAGATATTGTCAATGAGGAACTCTAGCATATTTTTTTGTTTCAACTTCAGAATACTTGTGTGTGGAATTAGAGTGGTGTTTAACAAAGTAAGTTTTTGAATGACTGATCACTAGATATGAATATTTCCGTTTTACATTTTTGTTGAAGAGTCTAGTCTTTAATTTATCGTGAGGAATGGTCGTGTATAGTGTTGAAAAGTCATAGATCTCAATGTTATTGATTTGGGAAAATTTCTGCGATTTCAAGTTTACTAAAAGTTCTTTAGAATTTTTTAGAATCCACATTTGATTAACACCACTTCTGGCATATGTAGTCGCACAGTAAGTTTGAAGTTTCTCCGTCACAGCTGTTAATATTTTCGTGAGGAGCAAAGATAGGGGCTTGGTAGAGCACTTACTGGATCCAGCAATGCATCTTTGTTTATAAGGGTTTTTATGTCTTTCTTGGTTTTGACAGAGGACCGGTGGTTGTTGACCTGTTTGCGGAGGTCTCTTGTTTCTCCTACTTATTGCTTGAGAAAACTGCAATTGTTAGTTTTGCAGGGGAAAATCACCAATATTTTGTAACTGTGATCCGTAACAAGACTGCTAAATCTGTCAGTATATGTGCTATATTTGCATAATTGACATCTGTGATCTGACCATGTTTTGAACCCTCCATTAGGTACATGTAAAGGGTTACCCAGTCTATCTGGGGCGTCTGAAGGATGCTGAATGAGGTTCTTTGAAGATCGAGGCCATTCGATGATTGACATAAAAATAGGCAATGCTTTCTCAGATTGCTTTTGAGGATGGGGTGGTAAGTATTGACAAGTGGAACCCTGTCATTTTGAGGATTTTCTTTGTACTGAGGGATATACTGTCATTTTGAGGATTTTCTTTGTACTGAGGGATATACTGTCATTTTGAGGATTTTCTTTGTACTGAGGGATATACTGTCTCGTCATGCCGTGACATCTCGTCATTTGCGGACTGTACTTTGATTGAAAGCGTCATATCCTCTGTCTGTCATATTAGTTATGAGGGGTTTACTTTGCTTTTGGAAAAAGTAGGAGCAGATGCGGCAGATTCGGGTGACAAAACCCCTAGGAACACTTACACAGGTAGACAGTTGGATGACATAAGGTCCGATTGATAGTCGGTGGGCTTAGTGTGGAGATTGAAATCAGTTTTCCTGTTTATATAAGTGTGGGTAAGTGTGGGTATGGTCTCCAAAAATTATTCATGGATTGGAAATTTTCACAGTGCTTGATGGAATAGTGGAAATAGTTCGCCATCATGATAAAGTCGTTTAGACTTTCACACATCTAGGATAGCTCTATGTACTAGGGATAATAAAGATATCAAAGCACGACTTTTTCACGCGCAAATTATTTTGTATATTACTGGAACGAGTTATCTAGTATCGTAATTCGTTGCGAATTTTCTCAATAGCATGGATTGAAAGAAACTGCTATTTAAATAGTATGCCTTATTCAAGATTCTCTCGATCTCGACGACAACCAAAGTGGATAACTAAACAAATTTTAGAAGATTTTCCCACAAAGCGACCAGCGCATCCAGCAAAAATAGTGAAGGTAGGCCTAGCTGAAAACCAAACTCTTACAGTTTTAGATACACAAACACTGCCATTGCACCCAGTGTCAGGGCAACCAGGTATGGGTTGCAATCCTTTAGGTACAGTGCTCCTAAGATCTGGAACTCTTTGCCAAATGAAGCTAGGCATCTTACCACCTTAAATCAATTTAAAAGTTTTATTTCCACTTGGTCTGGCCCCACATGTAAGTGTAAATCATGCAGATCTTAGGTCCATTGTACATAGCTTTATACAGGTTGGGAACACTTCCCCTATAGCGAGATATTCTCGCTAAAACGCGATTATCCCTCTCTAGCGAGAAATAAACATTACCATAAATAGGTGTTTTGGCGTCTTTATTGAAAACAATGGCAAATCCCGTGCAACGCTGAATAAGTGCGACACGCACTCAACATGATGCAAATTGTTTCTATGAAATTGACAACATAGTCATGAAATTGCATATCAAAGTTGCTGCGTAAGTGGGAAGCAGTCTGAAATCCAATACACATCGTGAGTGTTTTTGTTTTGATTCATATATTTGCAGAAGTATCAGACATTTTTAGCACTTTTTCTTCTTTTCACGTGAATCACGAAAAGATGTACTCCGCGGGTGTTTTTCTCGGTTGTACGTGATATATTTATTCTCGCTAGAGAGGGATAATCGTGTTTTACCGAGAATATCTCACTAAGGGAAGTGTTCCCAACCTGTTATATGTTGCTTCTGCTCTTTTTATCTATGCAACGTTTATGTGTGTGTCTGCATGGCTCAATAGACCTTTCTTTTCTATTTTTACTTTTATTATTTTTTAGTAAATTCCATCAGCAATGAAATTTTAAATATTTATATGATTAATTTACTACCATCATTTATTTTAATTATATTTAAATTATTTTCAAAAATTCTTATACTATACAGCTTTTACTTGAAACAACAAACATAGCTAATTGGCTTGAAATTTAATGATGGTTTTTATGCATATACACTCTTGCTTGTAGTATTTTATTTCTTCCTCGTAGCAGGCAACAAAATTAAGGGGAAATACTCGCTAAATGCGAGTTAAAAATTGACATAGCGAGTGAAAAATTACAAGTGATCGCAGCTTTTTGCGAGTGAAAAAAACCCCGATCTTTATTCCAGATTTCTTTGGTTTATTGGCTGTACTTTGAAGTTTACAATAATTTTGTCTTGTGCACAGAAATGCTTTACAGAATGAATATACAAGTATTGAAAAAGTAAACGTTGATCAAATAAATAACTAAGGCCAAGGTCATCTCAGTCAGTGATGTCGAAGATGGCCTTCTTCATGCACACTTTGGGCATCTCAGAGATGTCTGATTTAAATAGTAAGCATGTTGATCTCGTCCGTGTTTACATGAAACAACACATGAAAGTGTTAGTGTTACGCTTCACGCAGTGTCCTTCTGTAGTCTATTGTCAAACACTTAGAGTTCGTGTTTTTTTTTTCAACTAGAATTTTTTAGATGAAATTTCCGAAAGTTTTGAATATATAGTTTGAATTGACGCAAACAGTCTTCAAGATTTCAAACCACATGGTGTTGTAAATAGGTGGTAGATCTCTGGACAGCGAGTTCGCCGCACACGTGTACCCTATGACCCTCATCATGCACCAATGATACATGTATGTTGTCCGATAATTCATTAAAATTTAAATGAAAGAATTCTCAATATTATTTTTATTATTGCACTTTAACGAAGATTTCAAAAGATTTTCCCTATATTTTGATATAGATACATGCTTGTTTTCTTAAATTCCTGTAAAACATCAATCGATTGAAAAATGCTAGTAAAAGCTCAATTTTGCTAGTTGGAAAATAATCCACAAGCTAAAATTTGCTAGTAGTGAAAAAAGTTAATTTCGATCCCTGCGTAGTCTTATGCTTTTGTGTCTGTATATTCTTGCATGAAAGTTTTCTTTTATTTTGTATTCTTTTGTTAATCTGTGATATGTCTGTGTATATGTGTACATGCATGCTATGTGTCTTTGTCCTTGATATACTTGAATGTGATAGTCGGTTAAAAAGCTCTACAGAGCTTGTGTTTGACATGTTGAATGTATATAGTGCCGACTTTAAATAAAATTTACTTTACTTTACAACAATGCAGAAGACAGGCTAGAAATAGAATGTAGTTTTCTGCCCACAACTCCTTTAAATCAATCGTAACCAGTCTTCACGAAATTCATATAATATGATGATTAGATGACTAATGAAGAACATACAGTACCTGGCCATAATTGAGTCATCATTTCACTAGGTCTTAAAAATATGTGTGCACAGGAGTTTGAAATTTTATCAATAAAGTCAATAAAATTCACTTGATTGACCAAGCCATGAGCTATGCGTTAAGTGAACGTTATTGCGTATATGTATTGTATACATGTATATCATCGGGAAAAACAAAACAAAAACCAATTTTTATAAAAATCTATTGTCAATTTAGTCCCATTTTTCATGATTTTGTCACTTATCATGCAAAGTTGTTCTTTTCCTATGATGCTGTAGCAAATTGTGATACCATGATCATCATGTGAATAGTTTATAAAATCACCAAGACAAAATTTTTAACCTCGATCAAAATACTATAATTTCCTAATAATATTTTATTAAATCTGCTTCACTCCCCAAACTCATTCTATCATCAGATTCCCTTTTCCTGTCAGCCCCCCCCCCCCCCCCCCCCCCCATGTCATGATGCTTATCTTTTCTATATTTGTTTAAAATCAAATTGAGTTTTTACAAGAGATTATTCTGGATTATTAGAAAGGAATTACACTGTAATGCCTGTGCATTGAAGGTAAGGTTGTGCACAGTATCTAAAAATAGTTCTGACAAACTTGGTTTTTATCTTGAGATCACACAAAGATCAAACAGTGAAATTAGCTCCTGACATGTAAGACTGTCTGACATACTTAATGTATATTTACAAATCATGTAGCGGTCAGCCGGGTTCGATCGCCGGTGGCCAGTTAGCTCAGTTGGTAGAGCACCTGACTAGAGATTCAGGGGGCCCGGGTTCAAATCCCGGTCTGGTCCGTTTAATTTTCTCCCTTCCTGTTACATTTGGTGCCGTAGACCAGCCCCTGGAACTGACAGGTAAAAATGCCTGCCAGGGGATAAAGATCCTGGGTTGATATCTTAAGGTGTGAAGACATTTAAGGAGGGAGGCATGTAGCGGTCAGCCGGGTTCGATCGCCGGTGGCCAGTTAGCTCAGTTGGTAGAGCACTTGACAAAAGATTCTGGGAGACCGGGTTCGAATCCCGGTCTGGTCCGTTACATTTTCTCCCTTCCTGTTACACATGTTATAGTCTCACTATATTCCTCAATAACTCGTGAATTCTAAGGTTAAGAAAAAATAATATACTATTTCCTTTGTTTGCAGCACATATCAGGGCCTCTAGCAGATGGGAGCTTTGTGAAAGAAATCAGTGATTTTGAAGTGTACATCAAAGCTGTATTTAGTTCTGAGTCCTTGAATGAAATAAGAAGGTATTTTACACATATATACACAAATGTTTTGAAGGACTTTTTCATGCCTCCATAATCAGAGACTCTGGGGGCATATAGTTTTTGGCCTTTCTCTTTGTCCACTAAAACTTAAACCTTGACCATAAATTTTGAATGGATAATGATAGGGCCTTGTGTATTCCTTGTGACAAGACCTTTCTTTTCATATAAATTATATTTACTTCTTGACTTTGGGGTTTGACCTACTTTTGAAAAACTTCACCTTGGCCATAACTTTTGAACTGTTAGTGATTGGGCTTTCATATTTCTGATGTGAATTCTTTGTGACAATATCTTTCTTTTGGTACCAGAATCATTTGCTGCCATGTAGAGACATCAGTGTTTCCCAT